>NW_027632918.1:2240291-2294635 GCF_902686455.1 Sciurus vulgaris | reverse complement strand
TTGCATGATAAAACTTGTATACATATATTGAATTGCCCTGTTAAACCCCCTAAAGATATACAAATGATATTAAACATTTTTTAATCTGGGGGAAAATGTGTTCTGTGAGAAATCCAAATGCCATGTTTGCATTTTGTATTTTTCTTATATCATGCAGTAATAATATTTAATGATATAATTCCATTTTTAACAGGAAAACCTTAAATTATATTTAAGGGAAGTGGGTAATCAGATAATGCAGGAAAACAACAGGTGTAGAAACAGAACAATGAGATCCAATTAAGATATACATCAAGAAAGACTAGTGGGGCTATTACTAACTCTTGACAGGGTCAGTTGTAGTTATTGTGAAGGTAGAATTTATGGCCATGGGTGTCTCAATATATTTTGGAAGAGAAATTTTCTTAGTGCAGGACCTCAAAAGTAAATTGTCTGGTCAGTGACGCCAATACATCAACATAAGATTAACTTGTAAATGAAGCCCCCTCTCTAAATAAGGTGGGCACCATGACAGTTCTGGAGAGGCCCAACTAGGGTCAAAATTCTTCCACCTGATTGAAGGAGTTGACACCTGATTGGCAAAGAGTGCTGAAGGTGGACCACAGTTCTCAAGGCACCCCCAAAACCATAAATTGGCAGACAGCAAATTTGTCATTCTCTGCCAGGAGATGACCCACTCTCAAAGGGTGTTCCTTGTTTGAGCCTCACTTTACTTTTACTTATAATAAAGTTCTCCTGCATGGCTTGCAGTGTCTGCATTTAAATTGTCTCCCTTTGGAACATGAGAACTGAGGTTTGGAGCTCCAACTCCCCAATGTCCTGTGACATCTAACCCAGTGCCTCCACTAGATCGACAGCCATCTGCAGGACATGTATTTAAACTTCGCCTTGTTCCTCTCCTAGCTTTGTTTGAGAGGATGTCTATCTCAGCCTCTGATATCTTGCCTTTCGCTTTGGGCTTCTGTGTTCTTTCCTCTGCCAAAAGCTCTTCCATACAGCACAGCTGTGCTCTGTCTGATGTCATCTGTGTTGTCTTTGTTCATCTTTTCTTCCAGTCAATAAAGGCAGTCACACCTTTATTTTTCCTGCTGACATGCAGACATGTACCCTTTCATTTTTTGTGGCATCTTTTTGAGCAAGGCCACCAGAGAGGCAATGAGACTCCACTGTTTTGGCTGTTGCCTTACCATGTCCCCCTGACTCTCTTCAGTAATGAGCATCATGCCACCATCTTTAGAGGCTGTGTTCAGATCTGGAGGGCAGTGAGTTCTCCATCCTCACCTACTTACAAATCACCTCACGGGGCACTTGTTAGTTTACGATTTCTCACAGCTGGTTTCTTAACCAAAATAACAGTTTTTATCCTTACTGTGTAGTGACTCTGTATGGACACTCTGCCCCCAACAGGTCTTATTCCAAGGGAAAGCCAAGCAATACAATGGTCCTTGTTCTTTTCTTTGTCACTTATCATGTTATTATTTTTGGGACTTGCTATGTTTCCAGCAGAGTACACAAAAGCCTCTTTTCAGCATCAGGCCCATCCCATTCTACAAATTCTCTGCAAAAAAATTAAGGGTAACTTCCCTAAAAGATGTCAATTTGGGTGGCACATGTTTTTTCAATAAGACTACAGGCTTGAGCAATAGAGTTCAGCAACTTAGGCATGAGTTGCTCAATTTGGACAGGCATGCTACACCGAGTCTTGGGGAATCACAGAGGGATGCCTCCTGGTTCTGTGTGTGAAATGAAATGTATGGGTGGGTCGCCTTCCTATATTCCTCTCTCTTGCATATCAGTCCTGCTGAGAGACTCCTGGCATATTGATAGGCTCTGTCATCCATCCATCCATCCATCCACCCACCCATTTATTCTCTCTCTCTCTCTCTGTGTGTGTGTGTGTGTGTGTGTGTGATTTGTACCAGGGTTTGAATCCAGGGGTACTTAACCATGAGCCACATCCCAAGCACTTTTAATTTCCTTAATTTGAGGCAGGTCTTGCTAAGTTTATTCAGACCCTGCTATGTTGTTGAAACTGGCCTTCAACTAACAATCCTCCTGTGTCACCCTCCCTTGACGTGTGCCACCACACGTGACTGGCGTTATTTTACACATGGGAAATCAACCATTGATATAACTGCCACCTCCTTGGGGTACATTATGTAAAACTGGGACCATTTTTGATGGAGACCCTAAAGAAGAGATTAATGTTCTTTTGTAATATTGATTGGCCTCAATATAAACTAGGGGATAAAAAGAAATGACCACTAATGGAAGTCTAAACTATATTTTTCTTTCCCCATGACATTAGTTGCAGAAAGGAAGGAAAATGGCCAGAAGTCCCTACATACAGGCTTTCATTTTAGTAAGGGATCAAAAAGATTTACGTGTTAAGTGCAGCATTGATGATGCACTTCTAGCAATGAAGAGTCACAACGTTGCTTCTTGCCGCCTGCAGCAACAATCCCACGGGAATTTATTGGAGGTGGACTGGGAATGAACTATTTCTGTTACCTTTCTCTAGGCTACTTCCTTGCTTACTTGCTTGTTCGCTAGTTTATAGAGGAAGAGAGGCTTTGCTTAGAGGAAGAGAGGCTTTGAGAGGAAGAGAGGCTTTGCTTAATTTTAGAGGTGCTACGCTTTCAGAGAGGCTATGCTTTCAGAGGTCTGCTTCTTAGAGGTGAGTCGCTTCTTGGAGGTGCAGGGTGTGGCGTACGGTGTATAAACCTGTGGCCTGCAGCCTGCATCCTGCAACCTGAGACCTAGAGGTGTCTGCTTAGTCCTGCGTTCTGCGATCTGCAACCCAGAGGTGCGTTCTTAGTGGCGCGTCCTGCGTACTGCCAACTCCTCCCAGGTGAAGAGAATGTCTTATATACCCTAAGGCAGCCAATCAGCTTAGGATTAAGTAGCACAGTTGGAGCATGCACCACGGTACCAATCAAGAAAGAATGAGGAACATCTGTTGACCACTAGCACAAAGGAGACATTAACTAATTAGGCAAAAGGTCATAAGAGATCGCGCCGTATTAACACTAATTATGTGCCACCTCTTGGCTCAACACCAGCCGCCATCTTAGAGCTGCTTAAACATGTCTCTGCAATTGCTGGCCTAGGTGATCCCTCAGAGCTATACCTTCCTTCCTCTCAACAATGTACTCCATGCTCAGGTCTGCCAAACCTCATTCTCCCACTCTCCTCTGTAGGTACCATAACTATTTCTCCCATTTTCCACCTCCTGGTTTTCCTCAACATAAGCCTATCTCTACTGAGCCCGTTGCCACATCACATCCATTACAAGATACAAATGGGGAATCAGAATACAGGTGCCCTTTTCTATGCAAGATCAAAAACAAATCCAACAGGATTTGGGAAGTTTTTCTCATGACCCTAACAAATATACAGAGGGATTCCAACATTTAACCCAGGTTTTGAGGTAATCTGGAGAGATATAACAGTAATTTTGTTGGAAGCAGGCCCTGGGACTTCTCTTGAAGGTAGGCACTCAGGGTTTTTATGATTACACCAGGAGAAAATGTTATGGGACCAATGAAAGGAGAAAAGAGGGACAAGAGACCAGAGTACTTACTGACTGCTGCTCTTAATGGCCATGCCTTTCCTCCTCTGCAGAACCCCTGAGCCTTGAAGATGTTTGTTATCATTCCAGAAAGAAAGAACATTAGAAGAAAAGATCACCTAATTAAGGGCAGGCTTCTAAAAATTTCTTTCCCTTTGTGTGGTAGGAGAGGCCACTGGATAATTCACCACTCTGAGGGTAGAAGCAGCCTCAGATCAGACACTCTCAAAATGATGACCCAAGAAACAGGAAGACTTTGGAATCAGCCAGCACCCCCATCACCATCACAGGGTCTGAACAAAGGCTAACTCTGGAGGTGGGAAGTAGGATCATTCAGTTCCTTTAGGATACTGGTACCACCTACAATGCTTCAACCTTGTTCCCTGGACACCTTTCCGCTGATTCCTGCTTGGTAGTAGGAGTTGATGGAATATCCAATGTAAGACATTTTAGTTCTTTTCCATGTTGAAATTGGAAAGAAAGAATATTATCTTGGTTTTTTTTTTTGCTAATGGCTAAATATCTACCTCCATTAGCGGATCATGATATCTAACAAAATTAGAAGTTTCTCTAAGTTTTCCATCATGGCACGAAGTTCTTTTCTTTTCTTTTTTTTTTTTTTTTTTTTTTTTTTTTTGCAGTGCTGGGGATCGAACCCAGGGCCTTGTGCATGCAAGGCAAGCACTCTACCAACTGAGCTATCTCCCAGCCCCAGGTTCTTTTCTTTTGATGTCTGGAGTTAAACAGTCAGAACAACTGGTTGACCATGTGTTGTCGGGTGTCTCCCTACAAGGGAATGAGTAGGGTGGAATTATGGTCTCTAATGCTAGAACAAAAGGGAAAGATGGACTCACTATGAACCACTTCTGCAGATGTTAAATCATGAGTGTCACTTTGTCACACACAGGTCATGGAAAATCTTCACTTTAGAGCAAACCAGTTTCCAAGCTTTTGCAGTCATTAAGCCACATTTGAGTCCATTTTCACATTATCTTCCACTCTTAAGGCCAGAATAGCATAGATATAAGGATGGCCACCATGAAATATTGGATGAATGCATATGACTTAAACCCACCACAGAACATCTAAATCAGAAGACCCCAATCTGTTCAAAGCAACATAACCACACTTAGAATAAGTGACCTAGCTCCATTTGGGAGTCAGAATAGACCCCCAAATCTCAATGTCAACATAGTGTGATTTTGCATGCTGATGATTGAACTGGGACTAGTTGGTTCTTCAGATCTGGAATTAGATGACCAGCACCAAATGGGACCGAACTTATGGGTGGGACCAACTTTCTGGCCTGGCTTCCTCTAGGCTGCAAGAGAAGATGTACTATGGTGTACCTATGAATGCAAGTGAGGTGGACACAATAAACAGGTCACCCTGCACAGTTCTCCAGTCTCCAGAGAACATTGATGGGGATGATCTGTTTTTCACTGGTAGGATCATAGAGACATGTTTGAGTAGCCCTAAGATGGCAGCTGGCGTTGGGCCAAGAGGTGGCGCATAATTAGTGTTAACATGGCATGATCTCTCATGACCTTTTGCCTGATTGGTTGATGTCTCTTCTGTGCTAGTGGTCAACAGATGTTCCTCATTCTTAATTGGTACCATGGTGCATGCTCCAACCATGCTACTTAATCCTAAGCTGATTGGCTTAGAATATAAGACATTCTCTTCACCTGGGAGGAGATTGCAGATTGCAGAATGAAGATCGCAGAACGCAAGATGAAGGACACACCTGTAGGTCACAGGTCGCAGATCGCAGTTAAGCACACACCTCTAGGTCGCAGTTTGCAGATTGCAGGACACAGGTGTATGCTGCAGGCCGCATGCTGCACCCCACACCTCCAAGAAGTGACTCACCTCTAAGAAGCAGAACTCTGAAAGCATAGCACCACTAAAATTAAGCAAAGCCTCTCTTCATTTCAAAGCCTCTCTTCCTCTATAAACTAGTGAACAAGGAAGTAAGCAAGGAAGCAGCTCAGAAATAGTAGTTCATTCCCAGTCCACCTCTGATTCCTTCCTGCGGGATTGTTGCTGTGGGTGGCAACATAGGATCATTAACTTCACTGTTTATCCCAACTGGTCTAGAGGATGTGATTTGGAATGTGGAAACCCTGGCCAATTACACTCAGAAAGCTCTTGATGTCACTGAGAAAGGTATTTCTCTTCTTATTACAGAGATGGCACTCATAAAAAAGCTGTTTTACAACACTGAATGGTCTTGGATGTTCTCACAGCAGCTCAGGGTGACACAAGTGCCATCAATCAGACTGAGTGCTCTGTTTACATTCTTGACAAATCTGGCACGATGACTCAAATCCTCAGTGGTGCATGCCTCTATTCCCAGCAGCTGGAGAAGCTGAGGCAGGAGGACTGCAAGTTCAAAGCCAGCCTCAGCATCTTAGTGAGGCCCCAAGCACCTCATCAAGACCCTGTCTCTAAATAAAATATAAAAAAGGGTAGGGTTGTTGCTCAGTGGTTAAGTGCTCCTGGGTTCAATCCCCAGTACAAAAGAAAAGAAAAGACTTGCATTACCCACTAGATGCTATGTTCTCAGCAGCCTTGCCAGGGGGACAACTTTTTAGTTGGATTTCTGGCACTTCCTGGTGGAGGAAATTGCTAGTGTCTAGATACAATTCATTATAGCTAATCAATCTTATTCTGATACTTATGTCTTCTCATTTTTCTTATAGAACATTTGCCTCTAAGTTGGGTTTAAATTGTTTCTCCTGTGTCAGATATCATGGCCCCCTGGATAGGCCTTAACTCAAAATGTAGAGCACTTCACTGACAGCAAGTGTTGGAGATACCTACCCTAATCAACCGGAAGTAGATAATAATTTGATTTTGTCACCCCTTATTCCCTATATGATTGAGAGTTTCCGTCCTTGGCCAGGGGTGTGGTTAGTAGTGAGCATTGAAATGCAAACCAACAATATGGTAAGGTCATGAGTTTTCTTTAAGTTACTTTTAAGGCAGTGGATAATCGTATAACATAGAAAAACAACAGGTGGGCAAACTTTGTGAATAAATAGCACCAAAGAGAGTCAAATAATAAAATATGCAGAAAGAAAGATTAATGGGGCTATTACTAACCCTTGGCAGGGTCAACTGGGGTTGTTGTAAAGCTAGAGTATATGACCACAGGTGTCTCTATATATTTCAGAAATTTTTTTAGTAGTGAAACTGTGCTAAGGTAAATTCCATGCAGCCAGTGACCCAATACTCATGTTAACATAGGATTGACTTATAAATGAAGCCCCCAAACAGAATGACCACCATGACAAGTATGGAGAGGAACAACTAGGGTCAAAAACTCCACCGATCAATGTAAATTAGAAGTTGAACCCCTGATTGGCAAAAAGTGCTGAAGTTAGACCCAGTTCTCAAGGCAACCATAAAACATCAATAAATTTGGAGACAGCACTGTTTTCTTTGTTCTCTGCTGGGAGACAACCCACTCTCTTTTGAGCCTTACTTTACTTTTACTTATAATAAAGTTCTCTTGCATGGTTTTTGTTTTGTGTTTCTTTGGAACAAAGAACAAAGGTTTGGAACTTCAGCTGCCCATTCCTGTGACAGGCTATAACCTTAAACTAATCAGTGAATTAATCCCTAATGGGATTAACTGAGTGGTAACTGGAGGCAGGTGGGGCATGGCCGGAGGAAGTAGTACATTGGTTTTGGGGTATATATTTTGTATCTGAGAGTGCAGTCTCTCTCTCTGCTGCCTGATCATCATGTGAACCACTTCCCTCTGCTAGACTCTTCCTCTATGATACTTTGCTTCATCATCAGCCCTGAGGAATGAAGCTGACCTTCTATGGACTGACCTCCAAAACCATGAGCCCCCAAATAAACTTTCCCTCCTCTATAATTGTTCTGGTTGGGTCTGCCAGTTGCAGCAGCAAAAAAGGTTGACTAAAACAATGTACGTTTTCCTTTATTTTATATACCATGATTTTGGAAAATGTTGCATTTAATTCTTTGCATTCAATAGTTGCATAACACTTAGTCTTAACTGTGATCCTATAGTATACACTTAGTTTTAATCAGCAATTTTGGGTATAGAATATTATGAATGGTGTTAAATTTTAGTTATTTTTTTGTGATATAGTACTAGAAGTGGAAATTG
The DNA here is from genome assembly GCF_902686455.1 of Sciurus vulgaris. Lineage (NCBI taxonomy): Eukaryota > Metazoa > Chordata > Mammalia > Rodentia > Sciuridae > Sciurus > Sciurus vulgaris. Next base: position 2,286,917 of record NW_027632918.1, on the reverse strand, counting down.
TGAGACAATGAATACAAGGTTTTGGAACTTCTCGAAACCTAATGGTGTATTTTATTTACTATGTTGTATTATCTTGAGCAATTAAGTCCTGAAGACTCATCAGGAAGATGGACCAAACTCTTTAAACTGATTTGTTGGTGTATTATTATCCATGTGGAAGATTTATAGCTGGATGAAATGAAGCATGAAAAAGGTAAAGATTCTTTCGAATAAGGAAGAGTAAAAAAGTCAGGGCTCGACCGCATCCCTTATGGAAATTATCAATTCGGACCTTTGGGAGACACCATAAAAATCCTAAGAAATATCAAATTGATTTTAAATCCACTCATCTTTGCTTTCACAGTAGAGAAAATAGTTATAAGGAGTTTTGTTCCTTTACTCTATGTTAGGAGAAGGCAAGGTAAGAAATGTTGCTTTGTAAGCAGAAAGTGAAGTCAAAGTAATTCAATTTAATTACCTTGTGATAGATATGTGTTCATTTACTTCAAAGCAATTCTTCAGAAACACTGGTTCTATGGGACCTGAGGTTCCAGCCATTTTCAAAAGAGCAATTCAGGTTTCCATTGCATTTTAAGGGTTTTTTTTTAAACATCAAACTAGAGTTACAATATTAATTTTATAACAGTTTTATTATTTAAATTATTACTAAGTTGTCACATAAATCTGGCCAAAATAAAATATAGTTAAATGCAAATCCATTTATTCCTACCTCACAGGAACAACAACTCTTTCATATTTGTGTATTTACATTAAAAAATCAAAAACCAATAAAACTGAGACCTTGGAATAATTATATAAATCTTACTAAACTTTTTGCAGTTCTAAATCCAAGTTTCATTTTAGACAATGCTATTGTTCTTATATTGTATTGCATTGGTACTATTTATAGTGAATATTAAATTTGTAGGGTTTTGGTAGTGTTTCTTCAAATTTGGAAATTAAAAATAAATGTACTGGAGTACTTTAACTAAAAAGAAGCATGTATTGATAAGGAAAAATATGATTCTTACATTATGATTCTCACATGATTCTCACTAAATTTATCAAAGCTTATATTCATTATTCAAGTATCCATTATAAAAATGAAATATGCCTAAATTCAAAACTGGGCAAGTCTTTCTACAGCACAGTGACCCTGGAATCCTAGCCTGGATTATTATAGCCTCTTCCTCCAGAACAAAACTGAAAGGGATGCACATTCTTTGTGGCTTCCACTGTCTGACTCAGGGACTGACCTGGCTACTTAATTCTGAGGTACATTTATCAGTTGTTCCCATCCAGTAGTTATTGCTGTTACCAGAATGCTTCGCCTGGTGGATTATTCAGTATAACAGAGCAAATCATAGAACACTTTCCCCGCCTGGGTTCCAAGAAAGCTGAGGCTGAGATGGAGATTATTAGTGTGCAAGTGGTTTTGTAGGAAGTTTTAAAGGCCAATACCTGTGGAAAGGAGGTGGTAGAAGCAGGACTGGACAGAAGTTGAAGTTTGACATGGTCTTAGTGGAGGCTGAGGCCAAACTATTCATTCAAAATTATCCTTAGTAGGAGTTAAAGGCCAGGGCTTGACATCACACATTGATCTGGCATTATTCATTGTCTGCATAACTTGGGGGTCTGACATAAAATAGTGCTTCTTGAACTAGTCAAGTCTCAAAGGTGAGAACACTTCCACAGCTGGGAGAACAAATCCTTAATTTCTGAAGGGGAATCTAGGTGGTGTATCATAGTGTGCATCCTAAATACTATGAATTCATTTAAAACTGGTTCTGCAGAAAAAATTAAAAAAAAAAAAACTTCTGCATTTGTTCAGAATGGCTTCACTAAGAGAAATCAATTTGCTGTTCTCCTATTTTGAGACTAGTTATTGCCCCCCCCTTTACTTTTGTATATGAAAAGAAGAATCTGTGTTTTATTGACTTTTCCTGCTATAGGGCTTAAATTGTGTAGTTTTTGCATAGGTAAAATACTTACTAATACGATAAAAGTTTCTCAAAATATGTAATAAAGAAGGTATTTGTATATTCAAAGCATTCCACTTTCTTACTGTATCAAACTGTATAGATTTTTTTGTGCTCAGTATTATAGAAGATTATAAAATTTTAGAAAGTAAAAAACCAAAAAAATAAAAAGTAAACATATTTTTGGGTGACTAAAAAAGTAACTCTTGATAATCATTGTGGAACATATAAGAAATAGTCCTGGGAAAAAGAATGAAAAACTCTGACGTACAAATTATACAATGAATTTTTTTGAATTAACAAGTATTTTAGGATTGTATAATTAAAACTATTTCCATTGATATAAAACCCCCAAAGTATGTAGTATAACATACTATAGGTAGATGTTTTATTGATTTAAAAAAATGGCTCACTATTATGTCTTTAGTCACTGTCTTAGAAAATTTTTAATATTTTTACATGAAATTACTAATACCTGCCTTTTCCATGAGTGATAATGACTTGTCAATGGTAAAATGAAGATAATAAAAAGTAACAATTTCATAGGATTATCATAAGATTCAATAAATAATGAATGTAACATACTGAATACCATCCCTTATGCATTGTTACTGTCCAATAAGGGGTAATAGTTGTTTTTATTCGTGTTTTATTACATTACAAATATAGTAAAAATGTATTGAAGCATTCCTATGTATTTGTCAATAATGGGTGACATATCTTCCAAAGTTTAAATGTTAATTAAAAAAACATTTTTAAATGCTTATATTTACTTTTGTTTCTGGATATGAAAATACTTCATAAAATGTGTATTTCAGTTGTCACGATTCACTAGGCACATTCTACATATGACATTTGCAGTGCTTTTTGATGTAACTTATCTTTTTAAATTATGGACATTATATTTCTAAATCAGCTATTTAAATAACCAAAACGTTTATTTGCTTAATAAACATGGGAAGTTTCAATACCTCAGTTACTGCTATTGATTTTGTTATGTTGTCTTTCCTTCTTCCTACCAGTTGATGTACTCCCTCGATGACATCTCATCTGCTCTCATAATTTGGCTTCATATTTGGCTATAATAACTGTCAGATGCTATCTACATCTTAGGTGGGACTGACTTCCTTTGGGTCTTCCAGCCTGAGTATATTGGCGATGTTTCCACTGCCATTGGTACAGGAGAATAGAAACTCATTCTGCTTCTCTTCAATATTTCATGGATAAATCTAAAAAAACATTTCATCCTCTCACATCAAGAGTCAGACAAAGCATATGAAGTCAGGGTACACCAGGTCTTTTAAAAACTTGCCTTGGAAAATTCAGTAACTTTGATATCAACAAGGTGCTCACTGACTACCCCAACTGGCATTCTCTGGCATAAGATATAGAGACCAGACAATATGTCAATATGCCAATCAGCACCTCATACAAACTGTACGCCATAAAGTCATCATACATGAGGAAGTATATAATGAAGGGAGAAGGTTGTTAATTAGTGTAAAACTGTATAATGGCCTGATAAAAACAATGAATTTGGAGGTAACTTGAAAGAGAGAGAGGACCCAGTCAGAAAACTCCGATTCAGAGGCATTCATTCCTTCATCCAAACATATCTTCTTTTGTTTTTTCAACAGCCGTTCTTTGAGCTCTTATTGTATATAAGGTACTGTGATAGGAGTATGGAGGTTACAGGACATACTCTCTTTTAATCAACAAATGTCCAGAAATGGACAATCCTGCATTAGTTTTGGAACAAACTTTCAGCATGAAGAAAAGAATAGAATAACCCCTATAGAAGATGACCCTGTAGAAAGATCATTTATCCTGCCACTGTTTAATGGTGACTTGGAAACATAAACCTTTTATTGCCCATTTTCTTTGGAGGAATTTCCTGAACATATGTAGCAAATGTGTGTAATGTGTGGTGTGTGTGTGTATATGTACATTAAGTTAATGCAAACATATCAAGTAATACCCTGTGAGAGTAATTTTTATGTCCACACTATGGAATAAAGAGATTAGAAAATAGTCACATACTAGACATATTTAATAAGTATTTTAAATATAACTTGTAAGCCTATACTAATGCTGAAATATTTAATACACCTAAATTTTATAAATTGTAATACTCTACATAAGACAAAATATGAATTAATTAAATTAAATACTTTGCATGTATTTTAGTTTTTATCACACATACAAAAGTCCAGTTTGCAATGTGATATGTATTTTCAAATGTGTTATTGCTATTAACTAACAAAATCTAAAAACAAATAGAAAATTCTACAAAGCAAACGAAGGATACAAAGGACACACTACCTTTGAGTGAGCCCTAGTAAAACAAAACAAAGATATTTGCAGCTAATAAATGCTAAAAGATTAATGCACCAGAAGAATTTTAATAAAAGGTATTATAAAATGGAGTTTTTCAGTTCATTCCTTTCAGTGGAAGGAATATAATCTTAAGAAGAAACGCAGAACTCCAAGATGCAATCAGGACAGCCAAAGGGCAAATATGTAGATAAATAAAAGCAGCTATCACTTACACAAAATGTCAGTAGCATCTTGTGTTGTTTAAAATACATGTATAGTCAAGGTATATGAAACAATAACAGTCAAGGTGGGCTACTGTAATTAAGGGTTTAAAATTTTATAACATTTGATTGGAGAGGAGATAAACCTTGCATTCAATTAAAATAAATCTAAGGATAATATTATAATCTCTAGATAATCCACAAAGGAAAAGAGGATAAAAACAATTTTAGATGATGTTGAATAAAGCAGGAAGGAGAAAAGAAATTTATTTCTTTGTTGAGTAAAGAAATAAATAATAAACAGATAAGATGTATTCTGTTCATTCTTTATTCAACAACAAAAAAGTAATTGATGTCTTGATAGGTCCAAGAGAAAATAAATAGAAAATTATTTTAATAATAAATTTCAGGTTTAAACTATACAGTTTGTTTAGAATATAGAATTCTAAGTTTGGATTAAACATAAAATGCACACATATGTTGTTCACAAAAAACTACAAGGATACAAAAATGTTAAAGGATAGGAAAATATAATTAGCATCAACCTAGTCAATGAAAGGTGGCATAGTTATAATACCATCAGACCAAATAGACTTGGGGTCAAACAAAATTTTTTAAAAGGCAAGGATGAACCTTTCATGAAATGATCCTCCAGCAAAATACAATGCATGGAAGCTCTTAACTTTAAACTAAAATACAGGAAAACCTAACAAATAGAGAAGAAATAGGCAAATCCAAAATCCTAGCAAAACTCTCAATAGGTGATAAAATAAGCAGAAAACCCAGTGAGGAGTTGGCGGGCTCACTATCACAATTACCAAAGGACCGGTTTGATGTTGTTCATGCACACCTGTAGCCAATGGTGGCAGAGCAGATTGTCTGCGTGGAGCTTCTCATGGAGCTTCATAGAGAACTCCATATGTGGCGATTACTAAAATGTTGTAGCATTGTAATCTATCAGTCTTTATTCATTGGCAACAGTTCAAAAAGCTAATGATATTAGAAGATAACAGGAAAACGGAGTGGCATAGTGAAATACATACAGATTCTATCATAAAAAAGTATAGTTAGCGGGAGAGAGGAGATACAAGAAAACAGAGAATGGTGGAATGAAATTGCTCAAATTGTGCCGTGTGCACATAAAAATACACCGCAGTGAAGTTTACCTTCATGCATCTCTATAAAGCAATAATTTTAAGAAAGTATAAATAAACCAGTAGTGTAGAGAAAAGGGAACAGAGGGAGAGAGAAGGGGAGGGAAAAGGGGGAGTATTGAGATCTGATGTAGAAATTATATTCCATGAATGTACAATTGTATCAAATATGAATCCCAATATTATGTTTAACTATAATTCAATAATAAAAACCAAGAAGTTGCTTTTCTAAAATTTCTGAATAGACATCTAATCAAATTTAAAATCAATACCTGCCATATATAAAATTTTCTAAAAGGTTTTAAAACATCAGCTTTTATGAAGTAACTTCATTCAACTTCAAGTTTCCTATTCCTCTTACTCAGAGTCAGAATTGGGCAGTAGGTAAGTAAAGAAAGTAAGTGTGACTGACATTTTGGCATAGCTGCTTGCTGACCAGGTGATCTTAGGCAAATCACTTAACCTTGCTAAATGCCAATAAACTCATCTCCAATATGGGATAGTGATGGTACTTATTTGATAGCCTGGCTATGAAGATTTAAAAGGTAATGCTTATGAAATGTTTTGCACAAAGTACAAAATAATATTTCCAGACTATTTAGTGGAGTGTATCCCACACACAGTATTTTCTTGTTGCTCAGCCCCTTCATTTCTCTAGAATCGATGGGACAAGATATTTTCTAGAACTCAGGAGACTGTGCTCAGGCAGCACTGTAGTAATTTTTAAAAATCTCCTGTTTAACACATTTGCCTTCAGGAAAAGTTATATTTATGAATTTATGGCATAATTCACATACCAGAATATTGAACAGAGTCTACTTGGTGTCAGTATCACAAATTATATTTGTTCTTACTGTTTCTCATGTTAAAAAGAAATCATGACTAGGTGTGTTTCAGAATTCCCTGTTCCTTAGTCAGAGTTTCAAAACTGGAAGTGTTAGAAAAGTTGAAAAAAAATTCTATATTATGTTCTCAGAAGTAAATACATGTGACCATGATATAATGTAAAATAAATGAATATATGTTGGGAAAATTTTGAATCATTTTAAACAATGGACTTTACATTTTTTAATATATGACTGTCATTACTATGATATTGAAAACACAGGCAACATAATAAAGAAGTTATGAAATCATAAGTTATCTACTATTTCTCTGCTTGAGAGACTCTGAAATTTACAAATGTTGTAGTTCACTTTAAGTATAACATGATCCCTGTTATTCACAATTTTACTGTCCCTCTTGACCTAGTACCATGTAAATTAAATTGGAAAACCTGAAAATTTCTAAATAATAAAAATGCCAAATCCAAGAATGTAACATTTGAAACTATTAGTTTGCATTAGTTTTCTATTCCTGAACAATATTTCCCTCAACTTTAGCAGATTAAAATGATATGTATTTTCCCAAAGTTTTGTAGGACTCTTAGTCACAAAATGATGAGGTTCTTTGCTCAGGGTCTCACAGGCTAAAATCAAATTGTTAAATGAGGGAATTTCAAGGTTAGAGGCCCTGGGGAAGATTTTACTTCCAGCTTCATTCAAGGGTTGGGCAGGACTTAGTTCCTTTTGATTGTACAATTGAAGATCTTATTTTCTCATAGCTCAATGTAGCCACTGTTACACGTCACTCACATGCCTGGTCAGATGACCACCACCATTTTCCAGACTAATACAGGGGTTTTTTTTGTGCAGAATCTCTGGTTTTCCTGATCCTGATCTCAGTTTCTTTGCTCAGATGTAGTAGAAATGTCTATATTTAAATTTCAACTGGTTTGGGACCATAATGACATCTACAAAAATCTCTTGATTGCAATGACTCTACTAGTCTTTGAGTAATTCAGAACAGATATGTGTGCAGTAGCTTCTGGGAACCTTGGGGGCCATCTTAGAATTCTGCTAAGTTTAAATAAAATTCTGGCTTATATTTATTGATTTTTAAAATTTTATTATTTCCAATAAATATTTATAGAAAGTAGATGAAACAGAGAGATCTGTTTTTAGACCTCATGAATTAATTGTAAAATCAGTCACATCATTTAATTGGCAAAGTGGATTCCAGTAATTTTTTTCTGGTTTTATTCAATTGAATAGAATATTTTGATCATTTTTTAACTACTCCATCATTTATCATATTTTACATGATTTATCTTAAAGTATTATAAAACTGACATTAAACAGGGTCTACTATATATAACAAATGTTATCTGTGTTTCTCAGTGTATGATCCTAACATTGGCTTTCTTCTTTCTGTTCTTTTCCATTTATTTAACCTAAGATAATCAGCTAATCAAATCTCAGTTTATTATGTGATTAACAAATTCTTTAATTTTCTTTACTTCTCTTTCAGGAAAATGCAGTCAGAATAGCTAAACATTGATTAATACATAATAAAATGTACATTAATAGCCTATCAATAAGGGGCCAACTACTTTTTTTTCCTCAAGGGCCAGAGGGTGAAGGTTTTAGGTTTTACAGGCCATCAGATATTTGCTACAATTTCTCCCTTCCTTCCTTCCTTCCTTCCTTCCTTCCTTCCTTCCTTCCTTCCTTCCTTCCTTCCTTCCTTCCTTTCTTTCTTTCTTCCTCTCTCTCTCTTTCTTTCTTTCACCACCCTGTAAAAAAATATAAAGAACATTATTGTGTCCTGAGTCATATCAAGTCAGATTTTGAATAGAATATGGCCTGGGGAAAAGATTCATATTTGTCCAAAAAGGTAAAAGAAAGAGTGAAGAATCAACTGGAAATCATATCATACTATTACTTAAAATCGATTTAGTATTTATTTATGACAGTTCTGATTTACTTGTAGTATGTCAAAAAGAAGGCATGGATTTTATGCACATAATACAAATAAGAAAAGTTAGTCTTAAAGAGAGAATGAATTGCTGAATTGCTAAGCACACAAAACTCTACTGAATGGCAATTTCAGTACTTGACAACAGACTCCATATTCTCAACCTTTATCATGGAACTGAAATTTTAATAAGCATAAGGAAATACATTATATGATTTAAATAACAAGAAAAGTAACAAAATTATCAAATAATCCCCCAAACAGATCTTATGCAAATCTTGAAAAAATTAATTAACTTAGGATTTTTGGTAATAGGAAGTTTCATTTTTCTGAGGCTGTTGTGTAGTTCTGAAGCCCAGAACAAAATTTTCTATTTCAACCATGAAAAAATACAGGATTTCAAAGACTCAATGTTTGTGTTAAAAGATAACTTGTAGGACAGCTGGGAGCGCCGTAAAGGAGGCCGCTTGGCACAGCGCTGGGACTCGGAGCAGCCACTGGGGCTCCGGCGGCTGCCCAGAGGAAGAGTGGCGAGGAGAACTGTGTGGACTCAGGACACCGGGGCCTGCCCTGAGGAGGAGGAGAGGAGCGTGGCCACTTGGATTTGGAGAGACTGCACCAGAGCTACAGGCGGTTGCCAGAGGAGAAGCCGCGCGGCGAGCTGTTTGGAATCAGAACGACGCTTCTGAACACCGGGGCCTGCCCTGAGGACGAGGAGGAGGAGCGCGGCCGCTTGGATTCGGGTGATTACACCAGAGCTACAGGCGGTTGCCAGAGAAGGGGCTGCGTGGCGAGCTGTTTGGACTCTGACCACTTCTGAACCCCGGGGCCTGCCCGGAGGAGTAGGAGAAGGAGGAGAAGGAGCGCGGCGGGTCCTTTGGACTCGCAGTGACTGCATTAGCGCTCCAGGCGGCTGCTCAGAGGAGGAAGGCGAGTGGTGAGTTGTTTGGTCTTAAAGTGACAGCTCCTGAACACAGGGGGGCTGCCTGGAGGAGAAGCGTGGTGGGACGCTTGGTCTTGAGTGGCCGCACTTGAGCTCCGGGCGGTGCCCAGAGGACCCGTGCAGCAGGTCACGTGGATTCAGAGCCACTCAGAGGGACTGCTCCTGAACACCCGGGGGGTTATCTGGAGAAGGAGGAGGAACGGGGAGGGTCACTTCGACTCGGAGTGATTGATTGCCCCGGGCTACGGGTGGTTGGTGGGAGGAGGAGGCACGAAGTGAGTTTCTTGGAGTCCTAGTGACCGCACCAGAATACTGGGCGGCTGTCTGGAGGAAGAGGCCTGTGGCGGGTCTCTGGGACTCAGAGCGATTGTTCGGGGCCACAGGTGGCTGCTCAGAGGAGGGGCCACGCAGCCAGGCGATTAGGTGCAGAACAGGGTCCCAGGATCTAGGAGGCTTCTGGGTGGAAGAGCCGCACAGAGATAGGCTTAGGGCGGAGCGAAGGTTCCAGGCCTGTGGGCAAATTCTCTGAGGAGGGGCAGCCTAAGGAGATTCATCTGTGAAGGGCGAGGCTCCCAGGCCTAGGAGGTAGGGCCGGGCCCCTGGAAACTTTGCAGAGGAAAGCAGCCCAGCCCAGGGAGTAGCTGTAAATTGAGGGGAACCTCTAGGAGGAAACTGACCAGCGAGACCTCCCCACTGGGTGAGTCTTCCCTGCCTGGTGAGGTTTCCCCACAAGGACGGTAAAACCAGAGACACAGGCCCAAACAGGCCTTGCCTTAGCCCACAGCCTAGGTCCGCTTTGGATGACCATTGGTCAACAAGTGGAGGCACCTCTGCCCACTAGCAGGGAATATACCCCACCTGAAGGCCACCACTCCTAGAGAGGCAGCTTCCTTGTGGAGCACCGCATTATCAACTTCCTCCAAGACTTCAGCCTACTGAAGGCTAAGAGGGGATATATATAGAAATCTTCAGGGACATTGTAAATCAACAGAGGAAATCTGCAATATCTCAGCGGTCCACTGATATCTGAACAATATGAGAAAACAAGGAAAGAAAATGCTGCAAACAAATCTAGATGTTACATCAATAAAACCCAATGACAGCATGGCAGAAGAAATGACAGAAAAGGAGTTCAGAATGTACATAATTAAAATGATCAGAGAAGCAAACGATGAGATGAAAGAGCAAATGCAAGCATTGAATGATCGCACCAATCGACAGTTAAAAGAGCAAATACAGGAAGCAAAAGATCATTTCAATAAAGAGTTAGAGATATTGAAAAAAAACCAAACAGAAATCCTTGACATGAAGGAAACAATAAACCAAATTAAGAACTCCATAGAAAGCATATCCAGTAGGATAGAACACCTGGAAGACAGAACCTCAGACATTGAAGACAAAATATTTAACCTTGAAAACAAAGTTGAACAAACAGAGAAGATGGTAAGAAATCATGAACAGAATCTACAAGAACTATGGGATATCATGAAAAGGCCAAATTTAAGAATTATTGGGATTGAGGAAGGTCTAGAGAAACAAGCCAAAGGAATGAACAACCTATTCAATGAAATAATATCAGAAAATTTCCCAAATCTGAAGAATGAAATGGAAAATCAAGTTCAAGAGGCTTACAGGACTCCAAATACACAAAATTACAACAGACCCACACCAAGGCACATTATAATGAAAATACCGAACATACAAAATAAAGACAGAATTTTAAAGGCTGTGAGAGAAAAGAACCAAATTACATTCAGGGGGAAACCAATACGCATATCAGCAGATTTTTCAATCCAGACCCTAAAAGCTAGAAGGGCCTGGAACAACATTTTTCAAGCCCTGAAAGAAAATGGATGCCAACCAAGAATCTTATACCCAGCAAAACTTACCTTCAAATTTGACGATGAAATAAAATCCTTCCATGATAAACAAAAGCTAAAAGAATTTACAAAAAGAAAGCCAGCATTACAGAACATTCTCAACAAAATATTCCATGAGGAAGAGATGAAAAACAAAGAAGCAAATCAGCAAAGGGAGGAATTATCCTAAAGGAATTGTCAAATAAAGGAGGAAACAAGTTGTGTCAAACAAATAAATAAACAAAATTTTAAAAATGAACCAAATGACCGGGAAACCAAATCATTTCTCTATAATAACCCTGAATGTTAATGGCCTGAATTCATCAATCAAAAGACATAGACTGGCAGACTGGATTAAAAAGAAAGATCCAACAATATGTTGCCTGCAAGAGACTCACCTCATAGAAAAAGATACCCATAGATTAAAGGTGAAAGGATGGGGAAAAACATACCATGCACATGGACTCAGCAAAAAAGCTGGAGTATCCATCCTCATTTCCGATAATGTGGACTTCAAGCCAAAGTTAGTCAGAAGGTATAAAGAAGGTCATTTCATACTGCTTAAGGGAAGCATAAATCAGCAAGATATAACAATCATAAACATCTATGCCCCAAACAGTGGCTCATCTATGTATGTCAAACAAATCCTTCTCAATTTCAGAAACCAAATAGACCACAACACAATAATACTAGGTGATTTTAACACGCCGCTCTCACCACTGGACAGATCTTCCAGACAAAAATTGAACAAAGAAACCATAGATCTCAACAACACAATCAATAATTTAGACTTAACGGACATTTATAGAATATACCATCCAACCAAGAGTGAATACACTTTCTTCTCAGCAGCACATGGATCCTTCTCTAAAATAGACCATATATTATGCCACAAAGCTAATGTTAGCAAATACAAGAAGATAGAGACACTAGCATGTATTCTATCAGATCATAATGGATTGAAGTTAGAAATAAATGAAAGAGTAAAACACAGAAACTATTCCAACATCTGGAGATTAAACAACATGCTATTATATGATGAATGGATAACAGAAGATATTAGGAAGGAAATTAAAAAATTCTTAGAGGTAAATGAGAACAAAGAAACATCATATCAAAATCTCTGGGACACTATGAAAGCAGTACTTAGAGGGAAATTTATTTCATGGAGTGCATTTAATAAAAGAAGTAAAACTCAACAAATAAACAACCTAACACTACAGCTCAAAGCCCTAGAAAAAGAAGAACAGAACAGCACCAAAAGTAGTAGAAGACAGGAAATAGTTAAACTCAGAGCTGAAATCAATGAAATTGAAACAAAAGAAACAATACAAAAAATTGACAAAATAAATAGTTGGTTCTTCGAAAAAATAAACAAAATTGATAAACCTTTAGCCACACTAACAAAGAGAAGACGAGAGAAAACCCAAATCACTAAAATTCGGAATGAACAAGGAAATATCACAACAGACAGGATGGAAATACAAAATATAATTAGAAGCTATTTTGAAAATCTATACTCCAACAAAATAGAAAATTTCGAAGACATCAACAGGTTTCTAGAGACATATGAATTGCCTAAACTGAATGAGGAGGACATAAACAATTTAAATAGACCAATTTCAAGTACTGAAATAGAAGAAGTCATCAAAAGCTTACCAACAAAGAAAAGTCCGGGACCAGATGGGTTCTCAGCCGAGTTCTACAAAACCTTTAAGGAAGAGCTCATTCCAATACTTCTCAAAGTATTCCATAAAATAGAAGAGGAGGGAACCCTCCCAAACTCATTCTATGAAGCCAATATCACACTGATACCTAAACCAGACAGAGACTCATCAAGGAAAGAAAATTTCAGACCAATATCCTTAATGAACATCGACGCAAAAATTCTCAACAAAATTTTAGCAAATCGCATACAAAAACATATTAAAAAGATAGTGCACCATGATCAAGTGGGTTTCATCCCAGGGATGCAAGGTTGGTTCAACATCAGGAAATCAATAAACGTAATTCACCATATTAATAGACTTAAAGTCAAGAATCACATGATTATTTCAATAGATGCAGAAAAAGCATTTGATAAAATACAGCACCCCTTCATGCTCAAAACACTAGAAAAAATAGGGATAGTGGGAACATTCCTTAACATTGTAAAGGCCATTTATGCTAAGCCCATGGCTAATATCATTCTAAATGGTGAAAAACTGAAAGCATTCCCCCTAAAAACTGGAACAAGGCAGGGATGCCCTCTTTCACCACTTCTATTCAACATCGTTCTTGAGACTCTGGCCAGAGCAATTAGACAAACCAAAGAAATTAAAGGGATACGAATTGGAAAAGAAGAACTCAAACTATCCCTGTTCGCTGATGACATGATTATATATTTAGAGGAACCAGGAAATTCCACCAGAAAACTCTTAGAACTCATAAGTGATTTCAGTAAAGTAGCAGGTTACAAGATCAATGCCCATAAATCCAACGCATTTTTATACATAAGTGATGAATCTTCAGAAAGAGAAATTAGGAAAACTACCCCATTCACAATAGCCTCGAAAAAAATAAAATACTTGGGAATCAATCTCACAAAAGAGGTGAAAGACCTCTACAATGAGAACTATACAACACTAAAGAAAGAAATTAAAGAACACCTTAGAAGATGGAAAGATCTTCCATGTTCTTGGATAGGAAGAATTAATATTGTCAAAATGGCCATACTACCTAAAGTGCTATACAAATTCAATGCAATTCCAATTAAAATCCCAATTGTGTACCTTACAGAAATAGAGCAAGCAATTATGAAATTCATCTGGAAGAATAAGAAACCCAGAATAGCTAAAGCAATCCTTAGCAGGAAGAGTGAAACAGGGGGTATTGCAATACCAGATCTTCAACTCTACTACAAAGCAATAGTAACAAAAACGGCATGGTATTGGTACCAAAATAGAAAGGTAGATCAATGGTACAGAATAGAGGACACGGACACAAACCCAAATAAATACAATTTTCTCATACTAGACAAAGGTGCCAAAAATATGCAATGGAGAAAAGATAGCCTCTTCAACAAATGGTGCTGGGAGAATTGGAAATCCATATGCAACAGAATGAAACTAAACCCATAACTCTCACCATGCACGAAACTAAACTCAAAATGGATTAAGGACCTCGGAATCAGACCAGAGACCCTGCAGATTATAGAAGAAAAAGTAGGTCCAAATCTTCACCTTGTTGGTCTAGGACCAGACTTCCTTAACAGGACTCCCATAGCACAAGAAATAAAAGCTAGAATCAACCACTGGGATAGATTCAAACTAAAAAGCTTTCTCTCAGCAAAGGAAACTATCAGCAATGCGAAGAAAGAGCCTACAGAGTGGGAGAATATCTTTGCCAATCATACTTCAGATAGAGCACTAATCTCCAGAATCTATAAAGAACTCAAAAAACTCTACTCCAAGAATTCAAATAGTCCAGTCAACAAATGGGCTAAGGAAATGAATAGACACTTCATAGAAGAAGATCTACAAGCAATCAACAAACATATGGAAAAATGTTCAACATCTCTAGTAATAAGAGAAATGCAAATCAAAACCACCCTAAGATTCCATCTCACCCCAATTAGAATGGCGATTATCAAGAATACGAGCAACAACAGGTGTTGGCGAGGATGTGGGGAGAAAGGTACACTCATACACTGCTGGTGGGGCTGCAAATTAGTGCACCCACTATGGAAAGCAGTGTGGAGATTCCTTAGAAAACTTGGAATGGAACCACCATTTGACCCAGCTATCCCACTCCTTGGCCTATACCCAAAGGACTTAAAATCTGCATACTACAGAGATACAGCCACATCAATGTTCATAGCTGCTCAATTCACAATAGCCAGACTGTGGAACCAACCTAGATGCCCTTCAATTGATGAGTGGATAAAGAAACTGTGGTATATATATACAATGGAATATTACTCAGCCATAAAGAATGATAAAATTATGACATTTGCAGGCAAATGGATGAAATTGGAGAATATCATGCTAAGTGAGATAGGCCGATCTCAAAAAGCCAAAGGACGAATGATATCGCTGATAAGTGGAGGATGACACATAATGGGGGGGAGGGAAGGGTTAGAGTTAGGGTTAGGGAGGGGGGCAAGTATGGAGGAAGGAACTACTGTATAGAGGGTAAAGAGGGGTGGGAGGGGTGGGGGGAAGGGAAAAAATAACAGAATGAATCAAACAACATTGCTCTATGTAAATTTATGATTACACAAATGGTATGCCTTTACGCCATGTACAAACAGAGAAACAACATGTATCCCATTTGTTTACAATAAAAAAAAAGATAACTTGTATTATTATTTTACTCTGCTTATTAGCTCCTCTTTGAAAAGTATTAATCAAATGTTTTTTGATGCCTTGAAAAATGGCTAGTGCCATTAATTTGCCTTCAAAGTAATAAAATGTAGAACTTGTCCAGGTGTGGGTACTATGAAATAGTAAGATTTTCTTTTCTCTCAGGATTTTCTAAATATTTCTTATACACCTAACAAAAATAAATGGTCTACGTATTTCTTCACATAAAAGATCATTTATGTTACTGATAAATTGAGCATGCAGTGATCATGTCTTTTAGACATAAATGCTTTACAAGGAGAATTATTGAAAATTTATTGAAACTATTGGGAAAATTCCTAGAAAAACTTGGTTCAGAGAGAAACAAGGTATATACTTATTGATGCTCTAAAATAGCATGGTAGAAAAATCAGCCTATTTTTAAAAATTCCTTTGAGTATCTGAGTTTGAGAACTCAAAGACTGGAGTGGAGCTAGATTAGAGTACTTATAAATTGTAAGTTACATAATGTATACAATAAGTTCTACAACACATTAAATAAATAAATTTAGTAAAAATACTAAAAACAAACAAATATGAATAGAAAATTCAATGCCATAAAGAAAGAAAATTTTAACTGAAAGTCCATCTTATGAATGAAAACTCCAAGTGGAGTTCCCTTTATTGGTGAAGTTTCTTAAACACTTAATATTACACAATCTTGTTAATAAAATAAGGATATTAGAAACATTTCTAAATTTGGGGGTCACTGTTACTTGATATTAAAACTTTAAAAATTCATTAAAGATGTTTAAGAAACCCGACAGACCAATATGCTAAAGGAATGTAGAAAGAAAAATTCTCCAAATATACTAGAAATTATACCCAACTACAGCTAAGAACAGAACCTTATAAGCAGGAAGACTATTCTAGGAACATAAAGTAGTTGAGAAATCTAAAAACAAAACAGTTAATATGACTTATTTTAGCATAAAGTACAGTAAGTACCTGAAAACAAATTTAAAAATGTTAACACCATTCATGGTGAAAATTTAGCAAAATGGTAATAGAACAAAACTCTGGCTTTTCAAATATTTTATGTGAAACCAGAAGCTATCATCAGACTTAAATTATATTCACATAAGTAAGATCAGGAAAAAATACCATTTCAATTTCACTCCTTCTATTTGGTATTTATTTGGAGGCCTATCTGTGTAGCAAGTAAAATAAGTAAAAAACAGACAAATAAGCATTCAAGATGACCACATATACATAGACTTAAAGTCTCCAATTACTACCAACACTATTAAGGAGGCAGGATAAAAGCATAAAATTTAATTGAATGTCTGAACACTAGCAATCAGAAACAAGAAAATAAATATAAGTGGTTCACTTACAAGAACATTAAAACATTAAATTCTTAGGGGTAAATTTAATAAAAGATGTATGCAAAAAGTCACAAAAATTAAAAGAAGTGAAAGAATTGAGTGGAAAGATACATGAAATTTATATATTAGAAAAGTCAGTGTTATAAGTATCATTTCTTCAAATTGATCTAAAGCATTCCCAGTCAAAAACTCATCAGACTTTTTTTCCCCACAAGAGGGGGTTGGTAAATAATTTCAGAAATGTAGAAGAATATTCACAGATTAAAAAGAGCCAAAACAAATTTGAAAGAGGACACAGTTGGAGGGCTTACACGGCATGATGTTAGGACTTCCTATAAAGCTGTAGTAACCAAGGCTACTGGTAAACATAAGGGTAGATGAATAGAGTGAATATAATAGTGAGTACAGGTATAAAACTGCCTATTTGCTTAAGTAAAACACATACGTATGTCCTCTAATTGTATATCAGCATTCATAACCAAAGATTGGAAACCATACAAATATCTTTCACCATTGAATGGATGAGCAAATTGTGACACAGCCAACTATTGGAATACTAATCAGCAACAAACAGACTGATTCATGCAATAGAAATCTAATTCTGAAAACAATTTTGCTGAGGAAAATAAGCAAGGCACAAAGAGTATTTATTGTATGCTCTTGTTTATATGAAGTTGTAGGAAAGGCAGAGTTGATATCTAATTGCATAAAGCAGATCAGTGGCTTCTTCAGCACAGGAATGTATTTGGTTCACAGCAAGTGAGGCACAGGGATCTGGTGTGAGTGTAGTGATTTTCATCTTGATTGTGATGGTTGAAATGTTGGTGAATACACCTGATCAATATGATCAAACTGCACATGTAGCCACTGTATCATATTGTCTGTAAATGATACATTAGTAAAAGTGGAGTTAAGGAAATTTTCAGAAATAACTTATAAATATAACCTATGCCTTATTTGCTCCTCTGTAGAGCATTTATTCAAAACTTTTAGGTTACCATTTGTCTCCATACTTTCTATAATTTTTTGTGTCACTCTTTTATCATAATTAAAGGGTTTTCTTGTCATGCTGATCAGTCCTTTTATTTTTTGTTATTTAATAGATCACATTTTCATTCTCCAGAAAAAAGTTTACATCTAAATCTGATGTTCTTTATCTAAACTTCATTTATTTGTTTTTACCTTTCTTTGCATGCAGTGTGCAGTGTAGATGACTATGATATCTACTAACTTAGCTTGTTCGGAGCATGACAAAAAAAAGGAGCCTAAAAATCAAACTACAGTGCAATGATATATATGTGTGTGTGCCTTATATAATTGTATATATGTATATGTACTTATTTATTCAGTATACATTATACTGAAATCTGCAAACACTTGAATTGTTATTTTAATTAGTTTGAAATATGATTAAACAAACCCATATTATATCTTCTTCCCTACCAAACCTAAATCTCTGAATTAATTGATAATTTATCTTCTTGTTTTCTCTCAGATATTTAACTTTAGTAATTAGCATTACCATCATTACCATCATCACCATCATAGCTAATATCACCCTCTTGCTATGTCAGGATCTGTGCAAAGAGACTTCTTGTGCATTCCTTAGCCTTTTCACAATCACTCTTTATTTCTTAATAATTGTTAAATTTAGTGACACCTCAATGTACTTTCTTCTTTCATGAAGGAATTTCCTCATTATGGCTACTTTCTAAACAGGGATTATGGGATTAAAATCAAATTCCTTAATCCTAATATTAATAGGATGCTCTGTTTTAAATCCTTATGTCATGTTTGAACATGGTTAGAATTCACTGCATGAAGTAGAAGGTTCCCACTCCAAACCCATCCCCTGGGCCTAGGAAACCTTTTTTGTGAAGTGGAGTTGTTTGAACAGCATTCTGAAAAAATTCAAGTAAATCACATTCTTTATAAAGGCCTCATGACATGCCTCTTTACAGTTCCTCTTGTATTGCTCTCCTCTAAGTTGACTTAAAAGACATGTTGGGAAAATGTTGAGAAATTAGTTTTAGACTCAATGCTGTGATTTTGATGTATAAGCTCTCACAAAAGCATTTGTGTGTTTGTGCCCCAGCCTCAAAATCTCATCTAAAAAGTCAGCCAAAGTTCTTGTTAGCCAGCAAAATAAAATGTAATTTTTGTTTACTGTTATCCAGAGTAGACTGTGCTGATTCTCAGTGCTGTTCTATGAGTGGGAGAGTGTATATCCTAATGCATCTCAAGCTATCTCAGAGAGAAGTGGCCGCTTTTCCATATGAGACAGTTGACCTTGTACAGCTGGCAGCTGTAAACGGAATGGGGAAATATCAGGCTGTTTACTCAGGAGAATGGATGCAAGAGAGAAACCATCGAAGTACATAGATGCTCTCAAGGGTTCTGAAAATTCTGGAAGAAATTTAGGTCTGTGTCTAAAAACAAAAACTCAAAAGGAGAGATATAACCAAATGTTGTCACACCTTCAGCCCTTCAGGTGTTTAAAAATAAAGACAAATATAAAAAGCTGACTTATTGTAAACAATTTAATTTTACTGAGCACTGGTCAGGGACTTTCTGTAAAATATATAGCATTTAATTCATAATTTAATGTATAAAATGATGATAGTCACCATAGGAGAAACAGCTGTGGTTTGAAACAATTTTCAAATATTTTATTCAAATTATAGTAGCCTCTGACAGTGGGAGATTGCTTTACAATGGATCTTGAGAGATCTTGAGTTTGATCTCTATATACTGCAATCAGATTATTGAGTGGGATTTTATTATTATAGTCTTACACTCTGCTGTGAGCCCAGGAGGCAATGAAATTGTTAAGGGGCACAATGGAGGGCAGCATCAAGGTAGTTTGGCTTCCGGACAAAACCATACCATACAAACAAAATGAAACAAATCATGCCACATTATGTCACATGCTTACATGAAAATGAAATTATGAATGGGCAAAACTGCAGGCTGGTGGAAATGAAGGAGAGGTTGACAAGAAGTGGTGTGTGGTAAAGGAAAATCCCCTACCCTAGAGTACTGTTTGTCAAAGTGTTGTCTTTGGAACACATTTCTGAAAAGATGAGTGTGAACAGGGTTTAATCTATCTAAATATGTTTGGTAAACATATTGCAGAGTGTGTCCTTCTTGCTGATTCAAATGATCTTTAGGCTACATAAGATTTTGAGAATTTAGAAAGTAAAGAAATCTGTTTTATGCTTCATTTTCTATCAGAGTATATTTTGGGCACGTTATTATAGAACATTTCTTATCTGAGCAAGAAAGTTGTTCTCTGAGGGGATCTTCAACCTGAGTGTTTTAAAAATCTATGCTATTTATGAAATCTATAAATTTGTAAATACATATAAATATCCTTAAATATTTATAAATAAATGGGTTAATTACCACAAAATTCAGAATAATGGTTATCTGTGGGGCAAGAAAGAGAGGCGTGTGCCAGAGTTACATAGAGTAGTCGACAGAGGGGCTTATAAGGTTCTGGAAATGCTCTAATCTTAGCCTGGATGGTTGTGATGTGGAATGGCTACTCAAGATTGTATTTTATACTCTACATACATAATCGTATCAGCTTTAGTCTGTAAACATACCTGTGAGTACATGGGCATACACAGACATAAAAACACACACATGCAACTGCACAGCAGCAATAAGGCATTTCTTAGCTGGAGGGTGTTCAGAACAAAAATAGCCACAGTTGCTGTAATATAAAACACTGTAATTTGCTGTCTAAATTTGAGCAGTTGCAAAGGTGATTTAACTGGTTAGTTGTTAAGTGATATATAAAATGGTATGTATAAAATACAGATCTGCATGTGTCATAGCAGATCATGCAATGAAAACTGGCCAGAATAATGAGAGAAGAATACTTTAGTGTGGAATTAGGGCAGAAATGTGAGCCTTTTACTAATTACATAATGAAGAAGTGTTTGATTTAATATTAAAAATTCCCTATCAGTATGTGAATATTATTATTCACATTTATGCACATGTAAATTGATGTTTTTAATTATGATTTTTCTGAAGCAATACAAGTGCACTACAAATTTAGGCAAAATGGGGAAAATCTTGGCTTCTGAAATTAATATGTGGGAGGAATGGGGTGGAGTCAACCATAAGGGTTCTTGAATGAGGAACTCAAAACATCATCAAATTTTTCCATACATACTTTTTCTTTCTCACTGTTTTGGTTTTCTTTGATTTTTCTCTCTTCAAACATTTCTTTTGTTATTTGTAAAAGAGGAATGAGTCAATAATTGATGATATATAAAACATATTGGGTGCTTATGAGATAGTAGTTAGGGATGTCTTTCAGGAACCTGTAAACTCATTTCTCTGTGCCCAGTTTGCTTACCTGTCTGCTCACAGTGTTCTCTGGGAATCTCCAGCTCCTTCTGCTTTCCTCTGTCTAGCACACTCATCCCCTGCCACTTATATTTAGCCTAGGCCAGACAGTGTGCTGAGGAATTTTACCTCTGTCAGTGACAACTCTGTTCTCAAATTACTTGCTCAAACTGTAGATCTTGGTGAACCTTTCTTGACTTTTTATTTAACACTCTGATTCATTAGCAAATTCTTTTAGTTCCACTTTCCCATCAAAAATTACCACCATTGGCCATGGTCCAGGCCATCATCTCCTTTCACCTCAATTGTTTCCATAGCCTTCTAACTTGTCTCCCTTCCTCTGCCACCCTGTCCTGTGACAAAATAAAACAAGGTGAAGATCATATCAAGATATAGGTCGAATGATGTCATTCCTCTTCACAAAACCCCTTCATGTCTTTCCACCTGCTTCTGAGTAAAGTCACAACTTGTACTATGCTAAGACTGTAGGCCTTTAAGATATGGAAGTTGTGTTTCTCTGAATTCTTTTTGTGTGGGTTATCATCACCATGTCACACTAGCCTTCTTTTGGTTTTTGGAAAATTACGGACAAAACTTTGCATGTGATGTTTCCTCTGCCTGGCCAGATTTTTCTCCTCCCACATACTCAGGGCAAACTCTCTCACTTCTTTTGGGGCTTTTGATTAAAAGTAAATACATTTAAGTGTGTCTTGGTTTCCTTATTGTAAAGTTACTTCTTCAGTACTTTATGTTGTCTCTTTCTGTCCCAGTTTTTCCATTGTGAGTTATCTTAGGCACATGTTATGTTTATTTATCTTTATTTTTTGTCTCTTCAAAAAAGAAAGGTAAGGTTCATGATGTGGCAGGGTTTTTACATGCTTTGTTTCATGAAATATCCTGAGTGCCCAGAAGAGTCCCTGACACCATAAGCATTTGATGAGGAACAGATATTGAATTTCAGATCATTTTTTAATATAGCTGATGGATAAGTAGATTAGTTTTAAAAGAAGCATAATTAATATTTGTCTAAATCTAAAACTGAATGTATTCTAGTCTAATTATAAGCACCTTTATATTAGATCCTTAAAGAAACCTATTTTTAGAAACTTTTTCTATTTTCAGTGATCATTTTTATAATTAAAGTGAAATATGTGATTAAAATTCTGAACATGTTGAAAGAATTTGAAATATTGAAGTGTAACTTTGATTACTAAATAATATTTATGTAGTATATTTTAAATGAAATTTAAAATTTTCTATTTAAAAATCTTTATTTTCTTAGATGGATAGACTTTTATTCATTGTGTATATTATGTAGAAGCACTTTGTCATTAAAAGTAATTTTTTTGTACCAATACTGCTCATCTTCCCACATTTGCACACCTTTTAAGTAATTAAATAGCAGCAATGTTAAGGAATGTCGCTTGCATTAATTTAACTTGCATATCTTTTCCTTTACTCCTTAGGTGAGGTTTAGTTATATATGAAAATCCCATCAGGGGACAGCTCTAGGATTCGAATGTTCTACTCTCTTGAGCCTTAAAAATTAATATTCTAAATAAGACTAATTTTCCTCTGTTAATTTATTGCTTAGTACAACCCCTAGGTATGTCAAGATAGCTTTCAAACTATTTTGATTTGTTGTAATTGTTATAGCTAAATTTAACTTCATACTTCAGATGTCCCTGGTGAATAATTCCACTTCTTTTTAGTTAATTTAGCAAAAGCTGGCCTCAAAGACTGAGTAAATTCAACATAAGAATAAAATCATTCCTGCCACATAAACTCCAATGTTATTTTTTACACAAGGCTATTTCCTAGATCCCTTGCTAGCAAAATTTTAGTATACAATACAATATTATTAGCTATGACCTCATGCTGTATATTACATCTCTAGATTTATTCATTCTATATAAGTAAAACATTTTATTTATTTGACCTACTTCTCATTTCCTCCAATTCTCCATCCTGGTAACCATTGTTCTACTCTAAGTGTCTATACATTATTATTATTTTTAGATTCCACATGTAGATAACATAATTAAGTATTTGTCTTTTTGTATCTGACTTATTTCACTTAACATATTCTTCCAGGTTCATTCATGCTCTTAAAAATAGAAGTGTCACCTTTTTCAAGCCTAAGTATCCTACTCTACATTGTCCATTTATCCTTTGATGAACATTTAGGTTATCTCCAAACACTGGATATTGTCAATCATGCTGCCATGAACAAGGAAGTGCAGATATCTCTGTGAGATGTTAATTTCCTTTGATTACATACACAACAGAGGGATTGCTACAAATATGCCAAGTAAAATACTAGTACACTGGACACAACAAACAAAAAGATTATACATCATGATCAGGTTTGATTTATCCCTGAGAGTGCAAGTCTGCTTTGGCATGCATCTGCAATATGATATGTAATGTATATCACATTAGCAGAATAAAGATTTAAACCACATGGTCTTCTGAACAGATGAAGAGAAAGTGTCTGAAAAAAATCCAGCATCTTTCCATGTTGAAATCTACCAACAAAATATGTATAGGGGGACATTTATGCAACATAATAAGGACCATGTATTCAAAGACCACAATGAATATTTTAAGCAATGGAAAAAGCTTTTTCTCTAAGATCTGGTTCAAGGTAAGGCTGCCCACTCTTGCCACTTGTAGGCAACATGGTACTGGAAATATTAGCAAGGAAGAAAAAGGCATTCACATCAGAAAAGAAGTAAATTTTTTTCTGTTTGCAGAATACATAATCCTTTACATAGCAAACACTAAAGACTCCACCCAACAAACAACTGTTAGAATAATTGAATCTACTAAAGCTACAAAACACAAAATCAACACAAAAAGCAATTTCATTGCTTTTCATCAATAATGATCTAACTAAAAATAATAATAAAGAAAATAATGACACATAGGTTCCAAAAGAATAAAATATTTATGGGTCAATTTAACCGAGGAAACTAGTTGGGAACACTGAAATCTATAAAACTTTAATGAAAGAAACTGAAGACACAAATATATGGAAAGATATCCTATGTTTATGGATCAGAAAAATAATATGGTTATAATTTCTGCTGTGGTAGAGGATAGACTTTGTATTTTCCTATCAATGTGAAATTTACAGGAGATAAAAGTCATCATGGAAACAATTCAAATCCATAAGGAGGAACAGTACAGGAGTGAGAGTAGTCGCAATGAAATGAGAAGCTAAAATGCCAACCCAAGAACACTGCCATCTGTCAATACATTGAGATGTTTCCAGGCTGGTTCCCAAAGTCCTGGAAAAAACATGCATAAGAGCATAAGCTCTGTTTAGAGAGAGTCATATTAAAACATCCTCCAGAGGCAGAGATAAGATATGCTAGGGCTCCTTTGTCTCTTTTCCATTCTTCAACCCTGGGGGAACTGGAGACTCTGATGAGATGGAGAAAAACCACGGAGTCAAACTGGGAATGGAAATGGAAACAGTGGCTCATGATTTTTCTGCCTCAGGCTTCCCACCTAATGCAGGCTCAAGTAGGGAGAGGGAAGACACATGCACATTTTTCTTTCTTTTCTTTAAATAAAATAGAAAAGATTAGGTGCCCAGGGTCTCAGGTGTGCTAGACAGTCATTCTATCCCTCAGCTACATGCCCAGTCCAAGGCATATTTACTTAAAAAATAAAATGAGTCATGACTATTGTCTTATAAGAAATGAAAAATATTTTTAAAAAACTTAATAAAGCTCTTTGATAGCCATCAAATATGAGTGTCAATAGTAGCTGGAGAACGTGGGAGGCGCTATTACAAAAGAAAGACAGGGAGAGTGAGGAAAAAAGGAAAGAAGGAAGGAAGGAAGGATGGAGGGAAGCAAAGAAGGAAGGAAATTTAAAAGAGTCATGAAAAGTGTAAGAATCTCTGCAGGTCCTCAGGGTATTAAAACTTTGGACAGTTGTGGTGATTTCTTTATTAATAAAAATTAATTGCTTATCCTAATTTATTGAGATTGTTATATTTTGAAGAAGAGTTAAGATTAAGTTACTAAATAAAATGAATCCAACTTTGGAATATTTATATTTTTCCTCCCAAAGTATTTTTTTGATATCTTAATCCTGCTAAAATGCTAATCGCTATATTCAAACTGCCTAATTCTTAGCACAAATAAAGTGTTATTTGATTTTTAATTATGCAAATTATCTTTATGACTCAATTTATATTAAACCCCAACTTAAAATTTTCATTATGTGCATATTTCCAGTAAGTGATTTCCTCAGTTATTTCCGAGGTTTAATTAAGCTTTCAGAATATAAACCCTTTCCAAAAGACTGCATACAAATCCAATTAAATCATGGGGAAATGTGAAGTTGGTAGAAAAAAGAAAGAAGTAAACAAATAGGAAATAAGAAGTGACTGGTATACCATTTGTTTAGTTAAACCAAGTTCAGCTTTAGTTGCCATGTTTTTCTATAAAGCACATAGAAAACATCTTAAATATTTTAGTTACAGTCTTCCTTATGGGAACCATTAGGAAAGCCCTTAGACTTTGAGCATTTCAGCACAGTAAGATAAAGTGTATTATTTAAAATTGTGAAGGCCATTATCATCTTGGCTTTGCCTACTGATAGAAGCAGGCAGTTTCTTGAATAGATATTTTTTTCCTTCTCAGGACATTTCATTACTTGTAACAAGATTATTTTGTTGAAGCACAAAGTGATGAATAATTCTATTTGTATTTTTCCATTTTACTGTATTTCTAGGAGTTGGATGCCTTCAACAAATAAATCATTAGGCCTTCCCTACACTGCTTAAATTGCCAGAATTACACAATGTTAGCTCTTTTCCATTAGATTGTACACTGAGTGAAGAGCATGTCAACTTTTCCCCATAACATGTTAATAAAAGTAATCAGAATGCCTTCAATTTACATGTTATTAAATGTGCACAAATTCTAGAAGAGAATATTTATCATCAGATCACTACTTCCAGAAGTGTTATCATTTTCTCTATTGTAAAGGGACACTATCCAAACTTATAGTTAATATAGGAATCAGCTGAGAATTTTGCTTTTATCTATCATTGCATTTTATAATACCTAAAAGTAAAGAGTGTTCTGGCATGAGGAGGAAATCTTTAAGTAATATGGCCATATAATATGCCACAGCAATTTATTTATCTTTTGGTCACAAAGTAGAAGGAAGGTGAAATATATACTTGCAACTTGCAAAAATTAATTAGAATAACTATAGCCAAAGATGTCACTTAAGAAAGTAGCTTCAGATATTTGAAGGAATTCAGGATTATTTTTTCTTAATCACAAAGGATAAACAGAAGCAGTCTGTGGCTGTCCAATTGCTTATCCTTCACTATCCACAGGCATACAATATAAGGAATAATTTATGTTTTGCATGGTACTGAGTCTAGTCAGGGTATTCTGAAGCAAGATTTCAATCTGGAATCTGTTATCAGTTACTTATTGAAACAATTAGTATGCCTACTCTTGGGGATTCCATTTTGTCCTCCTTGCTATCTTCTAAGAAATTCATTCTTTTCTTTAGAACAGTGGAAAATCTCAAGCTATTCAAAGCAGAAAATACAATGCATATTTTAAACCAACAATATGTTTATTACCACACTTGTATATTATTTTTCTCTTTCATTCCATGACCTATTAGGACCCATCTGAATATACCAGCTGTGACTTTTCTTATAAGGTAAGTAGAGCAAGTATGTAAGAAATAGATTTAAACTGTATAAAATGGGTTTTTTTTTTTTTTGCTTGTATTCTTGATAATCAACATTCTAATTGGAGTGAGATGTAATCTTAGGGTGGTTTTGATTTGAATTTCTTTTATTACTAGAGATGTTGGACATTTTTCATATATCTGTTCATTTCTTATATATCTTCTTCTGTGCAGTGTCTGATCAGTTCCTTAGCCCATTTATTGATCAGGTTATTTGTATTTTTGGTGTAAAGTTTTTGAGTTCTTTATAGATTCTGGAGATTAGTGCTCTATCTGAAGTATGTGTGGCAAATATTTTCTCTATCTCACCCCAAATAGAATGGCAGTTATCAAGAATACAGGTAACAATAGGTGTTGGAAAGGATGTGGAGGAAAAGGTACACTCATACACTGTTGGTGAGATTGCAAATTGGTGCAGCCACTCTGAAAAGCAGTATGGAAAGTCCTCAGGAAACTTGGAATGGAACTACCATTTGACCCAGTTATCCTACTCCTTCATCTACACCCAGCGTACTATACAAACATAATATAGTGACACAGCCACATCAATGTTTATAGAAGCTGAATTTGCAGTAACTACATTGTGGAACCAACATAGATGCCCTTCAATAGATTAATAGGTAAAGAAACTGTGATATACATACACAATGGAATACTACTCAGCCATAAAGAAGAATAAAATTATGGCATTTATAGGTAAGTGGATGGAAATGGAGAATATCATGCTAAGTGAGATAAGCAAGTCCCCCAAAACCAATGGCAGAATGTTTTCTCTGGTAAATGGATGATGATAAATAATGGAGGGGAGGGGATAAGGGAAGAGTGGGGAAAGGATGGAGAGAGGGCAGGGGGAAGGAAACATAATGGAATGAGACAAACACCACCCATGGGCATGTATGATTACACAAACGGTGTGACTCTACCTCATGTATAACCAGAGAAATGAAAAGTTGTATCCTATTTGTGTACAATGAAACAAAAAATATGATTTTTTGCCCTGCTGGTGCTGGAGCCCAGGGCCTTTTACATAAGAGGCAAGCACTCTACAAATGGAGCTGTATACCCAGCCTTGTGAAAAATTTTGTTACAAAATATATGGAACCTACAGTCTGCCAGCATATCGACGCCTATTTTGAGAGCAGATTGCTCACTGTCAGGCGTCTATCACCTGCCATTTGCCTGCCTATCACCTGTCCATCACCTGCCTTACACCTATCCATCACCCAACCCATGAGGTTCACCTCCAGATCATCCGACAAGGGTCAGCAAACTGATCACCAACAACCAGTGGAACACCAGCTGCCTGCTGTTGCCTGGAAATTCTCTGTTGTTACAGTACCTGCAGGTTTGATTACACGTGGCTGCTGCCATTTTGAGACAACAGCCAGGCCCCGTAGGACCCCTGGCCGGACTGACTGAGCCCCATCTCCAGGATCCCTCAGCCCAACCGATCACTCCCTGCCTCTGGGGTTCTCACATCGACTGACTGCTCCCTGCCGCCAGGAGCCCCAGACCAACTGACTGAGCCCTATCACCGGGAACCCAGACTGACTGATTGAACCCGGCCTCCAGGATCCCACAACTACACCAAACACACGGAACTCCAGGACCCCTGCCGGACCAATCGCATCCCGTCTCCAGGACCTCCAGCTGACCACATCCACCCCTGATCTGCAGCTCCCCATTTGCCAACACATTTTGAAGCCAGAGCAGCCATCTTGGATAATACTGGAAGCCGGAGCTCTGATCTTTAGGTGGGGCAAATCCCATCCTGAGATGTCTGCTGGAGGCTTGAAGCTCATTGTCAGGTACCTCTCATGCATCAGGGTACTAAACACTGGGAGGTTTCATTAGTATATGACTGTTACACAGTAGATTTTCTTTTTTCTCCTTTTTAAAAAATTTAAGTTTTTATTTCATTACTTTCCTTGTTTTCTTTTCATTTTGTTTACCTGTTCCCTCAGAGTCTCTTTCTCCCTTTTTTGCATGCTAACATCCAATTTCTTTTTATTACATTCTCACCCTTTATATTTTCTGAACTTCTGTATATTCTTTTCTTATCCCATTAACAGCCTCATTCTACATCCCTCTGCATCCTGTTTGTCCTCCATTAAAAACTGCAGACCTTATTGCAAACCTGTTTGTTTAACCGAAGATAACATTTGAACTCATTTTGTTTATTATGACAAGTTTGTTATTGTCCCCATAGGAGCTAATTTGATCTAGGATTCCACAGTGTCTGATTTGGGCACTGCTAATATTGCTCTAAGAAAGGGCTTTGGAAACCTATAGGGCCACTATAAACCTATAGGGGGAAATCTGCAATACCCCAGATTTGCACTGCTAGAGGGGAAGATACATGGACAACATGAAAAAACAAGGGAAGAAAATGATCCAAACAAATCTAGATTCTATATTAATAGAATCCAATGACTGGATGTTAGAAGAAATTTCAGAAAAGGACTTCAGATTATACATGAGTAAGATGATTCGCAAAGCAAAGGATGAGATAAGAGAGTAAATGCAGGTGATGAATGATAATACCAATAAGCTGAAAGAGCACCTGCAGGAAGCAAAAGATCATTTCAACAAAGAGATAGAGATTCTCAAAAAAACAAACAAACAAAAAAACCAAATGGAAATCCTTGAAATGAAGGAAACAATAAACCAAATAAAAAACTCAATGGAAAGCATCACCAAAAGACTAGACCACTTGGAAGACAGAACCTCACACAATGAAGACAAAATATTTAATCTTGAAAATAATTTTTTTCAAACAGAGAAGATGGTAAGGAATCATGAACAGAATCTCCAAGAACTATAGGACATCATGAAAAGACCAAATTTAAGAATTACTGGGATTGATGAAGGCACAGAGATGCAAACCAAAGGAATGAACAACCTATTCAATGAAATAATATCAGAAAATTTCCCAAACCTGAAGAATGAAATGGAAAATCAAATACAAGAGGCTTACAGAACACCAAATGCACAGAATCACAACAGATCCACACCAAGGCACATTATAATGAAAATGCCTAACATTCAAAATAAAGATAGGACTTTGAAGGCCACGAGACAAAAGCATCAGATTACATATAGGGGGAAACCATTTTGGATAGCAGCCGACTTCTCAAACCAGACTCTAAAAGCTAGAAGGGCCTGCAACAACACATTTCAAGCTCTGAAAGAACATGGTTGCCAACCAAGAATCTTATACCCAGGAAATCTAACCTTCAGATTTGAAGGTGAAATAAAATCCTTCCATGATAAACAAAAGTTAAAAGAATTTACAAATAGAAAGCCTGCACTACAGAATGTTCTCAACAAAATATGCCATGAGGAGGAAATGAAAAACAACAATGGAGGTCAGCAAAGGGAGGAACTGCCTTAGAGAAAAAACACTCAAAGGAGAAACCAAGCCAACTTAAAAACCAAAAATAAGCCAAATGACTGGGAATACAAATCATATCTCAATAATAACCCTGA
The DNA here is from genome assembly GCF_902686455.1 of Sciurus vulgaris. NCBI lineage: Eukaryota > Metazoa > Chordata > Mammalia > Rodentia > Sciuridae > Sciurus > Sciurus vulgaris. The sequence goes on along the minus strand of NW_027632918.1, from coordinate 2,256,373 downwards.
ACGTTAATGGCCTAAACTCCTCAATCAAAAAAGACATAGACTGGCAGAGTGGATTAAAAAGAAAGACCCAACAATATGCTGCCTGCAAGAGACTCATCTCATAGAAAAAGACATTCACAGACTAAAGGTGAAAGGATGGGAAAAAACCTACCACGCACATGGACTCAGTAAAAAAGTGGGGGTTTCCATCCTTACATCAGATAAAGTGGACTTCAATCCAAAGTTAGTCATAAGGGATAAAGAAGGACATTTCATACTGCTTAAGGGAACCATAAATCAGGAAGACATAACCATAGTAAATATTTATGCCCCAAATAATGTTGCATCCCTGTACATCAAACAAATCCTTCTCAATTTCAAGAATCACATAGACACAACACAATAATCCTGGGTGACTTTAATGCACTGCTGTCACCACTCGATAGATCTTCCAAACAAAAATCAACCAAAGAAACTATAGAACTCAATAACACAATCAATGACCTAAACTTAATAGACATATAGAATATTCCATCCATCAATGAGCGGATTCACTTTCTTCTCAGCAGCACATGGAACCTTCTCGAAAATAGACCATATGTTATGACCAAAGCAGTCCTGAGGAAATGCTGAAAAATAGAGATACTGGCTTGTGTTTTATCAGATCATAATGGACTGAGAGTAGACAAAATAAAAATGACAAAATAAAAAAGTGAAAATACTCCAACACCTGGAGACTAAAGAATATACTGTTGAATGAAACATGGATAACAAAAAACATCAGGGAGGAGATTAAAAAATTCTTAGAGGTCAATGAGAATGACAATATGACATATCAAAATCTCTCAGACACTATGAAAGTGGTACTAAGAGGAAAATTCATTGCATGGAGTGCATTCCAGAAAAGAATGGAAAGTCAACAACTAAACGACCTAACATTACAGCTCAAATTCCTAGAAAAAGAAGAACAGAATAACAGCAAAAGTAGTAGAAGACAAGAAATAATTAAAATCAGAACAGAAATCAATGAAATTGAAACAAAAGAACCTATTCAAAAACTTGACAAAACAAAAAGTTGATTCTTTAAGAAAGTAAACAAAATAGACAAACACTTAACCACACAAACAAAGAGAAGGAGAGAGAAGACTCAAATTACTAAAATACATGATGCAAAAGGAAATAGCACAACAGACATGACTGAGGTACATAACATAATGAGAAGTTACTTTGAAAATCTGTATTCCAACAAAATAGAAAGTACCGAAGATATTAACAAATTTCTAAAGACATATGCTCCTCCCAACTGAACCAGGAGGACATACACAATTTAAAAAGATCAATATCAAACAATGAAATAGAAGAATCCATTAAAAATCTACCATCCAAGAAAAGCCCAGAACCAGACGGTTTCTCAGCCGAGTTCTACAAGACCTTCAAAGAGGAACTCGTTCCAATACTTCTCAAAGTATTCCAAGAAATAGAAAAGGAGGGTACCCTACCGATCTCATTTTATGAAGCTAATATCACCCTCATACCCAAAGCAGGCAAAGACACATCAAGGAAAGAAAATTTTAGACCAATATCCTTGATGAATATAGATGCAAAGACCCTTAACAAAATATTGGCAAACCGTATCCAAAAACATATTAAGAAAATTGTGCACCACGATCAAGTGGGGTTCATTCCTGGAATGCAAGGATGGTTCAACATTCGTACATCAATAAACATAATCCATTATGTCAATAGACTTAAGGATATGAATCATATGGTTATTTAAATTGATGCAGAAAAAAGCGTTTGACAAAAAACAACACCCCTTCATGCTGAAAACAGTAGAAAAAATAGGGATAGTAGGAACATACCTGAACATTGTAGAGGCTATTTATGCTAAGCCCATGGCCAACATTATTCTTAATGGAGAAAAACTGAAACCATTCCCCTTAAAATAAGGAACAAGATAGGGATGTCCTCTTTTACCACTTCTATTCAACATTGTCCTCAAAACTCTAGCCAGAGCAATTAGGCAGACTAAAGAAATTAAAGGGATCCGAAGAGGAAAAGAGGAAGTTAAGGTGTCACTATTTGCTGATGACATGATTCTATATTTAGAGGATCCAAAAACCTCCTCCAGAAAACTTCTAGACCTCATCAATGAATTCAGCAAAATAGCAGGCTGTAAAATCAACACACAAAAATCTAAAGCATTTTTATACGGAAGCGATGAAACAGCTGAGAGGAAAATGAGGAAAACAATCCCATTTGCAATAGCCTCAAAAAAATAAAAAGCTTGGGAATCAATCTACCCAAAGAGGTGAAAGATCTCTACAATGAAAACTATAAAACATTGAAGAAAGAAATTAAGGAAGACGTTAGAAGATGGAAAGATCTCCCATGTTCTTGGATAGGCAGAATTAATATTGTCAAAATGGCCATACTACCAAAAGTACTATACAGATTCAATGCAATTCCAATTAAAATCCCAATGATGTACCTGACAGAAATACAGCAAGCAATCATGGAATTCATCTGGAAGAATAAGAAACCCGGAGTAGCTAAAGCAATCCTTAGCAGGAAGAATGAAACAAGGGTATCCCAATACCAGAACTTCAACTATACTACAAAGCAATAGTAACAAAAACAGCATGGTATTGGCACCAAAATAGACAGGTAGATCAATGGTACAGAATAGAGGACACGGACACAAACCCAAAAATTACAATTTTCTCATACTAGACAAAGGTGCCAAAAATATGCAATGGAGAAAAGATCGCCTCTTCAACAAATGGTGCTGGGAAAACTGGAAATCCATATGCAACAGAATGAAACTACACCCCTATCTCTCCCCCTGCACAAAAATCTACTCACAGTGGATCAAGGACCTTGAAATCAGACAAGACACCCTGCATCTTATAGAAGAAAAAGTAAGTCCAAATCTTAACCTTGTTGGCTTAGGATCAGACTTCCTTAACAGGACTCTCATAGCACAAGATATAAAAAAAAGAATCAATAACTCTGATAGATTCAAAATAAAAAGCTTTCTCTCAGCAAAGGAAACTATCAGGAATGCAAAGAGAGAGAGAGAGAGAGAGAGAGAGAGAGAGCCTACAGAGTGGGAGAATATCTTTGCCACTCAGACTTCAGATAGCGCACTAATTTCCAGAATATATAAAGAACTCAAAAAACTCTACATGAAGAATACAAATAACCCAATCAACAAATGGGCTCAGGATATGAACAGAGACTTCACTGAAGAAGATCTACAAGCAACCAACAAACATATGAAAAATGTTCACCATCTTTAGTAATAAGAAAATTCAAATCAAAACTACCCTAAGATTCCATCTCACCCCAATTAGAATGGCGATTATCAAGAATACAAGCAACAATAAGTGTTGGAGAGGATGTGGGGGGAAAGATACACTCATACGTTGCTGGTGGGGATGCAAATTAGTGCAGCCATTCTGGAAAGCAGTGTGGAGATTCCTTAGAAAACTTGGAATGGACCCTCCATTTGACCCAGCTATCCCACTCCTTGGTCTATACCCAAAGGACTTAAAATCAGCATACTACAGAGATACAGCCACATCAATGTTTATAGCTGCTCAATTCACAATAGCCAGACTGGAACCAACCTAGATGCCCTTCAATTGATGAGTGGATAAAGAAACTGTGGTATATATATACAATGGAATATTACTCAGCCATAAAGAATAATAAAATTATGGCATTTGCAGGCAAATGGATGAAATTGGAGAATATCATGTTAAGTGAGATAAGCCAATCTCAAAAATCCAAAAGGCGAATGATCTCACTGATGAGTGGATGATGACACATAATGGGGGGTGGGAGGGGGAGCAGGAATGGAGGAAGGAGGGACTGTATAGAGGGAGAAGAGAGGAGGGAGAGGTGGGGGGGAAGGAAAAAAATAACGGAAACAATCAATCATCATTACCCTATGTAAATGTATGAATATGCAAATTGTATGCTTTTACTCCACGTACAAACAGAAACAACATGTATCCCATTTGTTTACAATAAAATAAATTTAAAAATAATAGATACCTTTAAATAAGAAAAATCAAAACTATAACAATTAGTCAAAATCATACAAAGATTAAGGAGAGATATAAGTAATTTGTTCTTTTATAAAGATATCAACAGTATGTTCACTATGTTATAGAGTAGGATCTCTCAGGTAGTAAATGTGATAAACATATTATAATATATATATCACTATTCTGTCTCATCTCGAATCCCAAGGAATGGAGTCACCCTTAAAGACTAAGACCTCTGAAATAGTAATTACTGAAATAAACCTTTCCTCTTCTATAATTGTGCTGGTCAGATCATTTAGTCACAGCAGTGAGAAAGTGAACTATAACAGCAGGCATTGTCTTTACAAAGGTGAAAAAATATAGCCCAATACCAAGTAATTCACACTCTATTGAAAAGGACACACTTTTAAACAAATACTACAATTTGGCAAACAATATGATGAATGGTATTCTCAGAGTTTAATATGGGTTCCTTAAATGGTGTCATTAACTTCTTGGAAGAATATATTAGAGACTTAAACATATTAGTAAGTCATTTTCACATAGAGGAAAGGGGATATTTGAGAACAAGAACTTGATAGCACTATGAATTTAAGTGGGTCATGGTCTACACAGGCCATATTGCACACAGTGAGCAGAAGGAAGGGATGACAGGAGAATAGTCAGGTCCAGATGTTGTTAGACCATGGAAGCCCTAAAAGAAGGCTAAAATTCTCATCTCATTTTATGATATAGGTAATGCTAAATATAATAACTCTGGATTTTTTGAAGTTTTATAGACATTTGTCCTAAGATTGTGGGTTTCTCTTAATCTTTGCATTCCCAGCACTGAGCAAATCTTTCAATCACATGCTAATTATCTTGTTCTCTTTGAACTGCATTAGTAAAAAGTCATACAATTATGCGGAAACCACAAAAAGTTATGTTTCATGATTCTGGAGACTGCGAAATCTAAATTCAATGCACAAGCAATTTCAGTGTCTGGTGAGGGCCCTTTCCTGCTTCATATACAGACATATTTTGCTGTGTCCTCACATGACTGACAGTGGTAATGAGCTTCCTTGGGCCTCTTTTATCATGGACCTAACCCATTCTTCGGGTCTCCACCTTCATGACCGAATCACCTCCCAAAGGCCCTACCTCCTGATAACATCACCTTGGGTGGTTCAATTTCAACATAAAAATGTTAGGGTCACACATACTAATGATGTATTATGGTTTGTTTTTAATACAATACCTTGATAAGACACCCATAATGGTGGGCAGACTTAAAGTTTTGTGAGCTGACCCAAATGTGTATCTTGTAATATTTCCATTTATTTGCACATAAGAACTAATGGGACAAAGAGTGGAAAAAACACTTATCTTTTTGCAAAACACTTATCTTTTTGCGTAAAGCAAATTTGGGCCTGGCATGAACAAAATTATATCATAAACAAAATTATATTATGTTACTCTCCACTTTTTACTGGAGATATAGTATTTGAACAAAGAATAGCTCTTTGAAGAGATGGAGATACTAGTGAAATAGAGTTTTAAGGGATTGCTTTCATATGACTATTGCTATTGTTATGGATTCATAACTGTCAGACACACTGTACTGTGTTCAAGAGGAGTTAATGGCATTTTTTTTCTAAAAGAGGCCTGTGTCATTACCTTAGAAGAGGAATTATTATAAGGTCTAGTATAAAATGGTTCCCTTGGAGCATGCAATTAGGATATCACACAGAAAGATTCTTATACACAGGGTGGAGAGAATGTATCAGAGTCTGCTGTAGAGCTTAGAAAAATATCAAAACCCTCTTCTGTAACTGTAACTATTAGTATGTGGGGGGTCCCTAGGCAATGTGGACATCTCCCTCGAGATAGAACATAAATTGAAAGAGCAGAGCAATTACACACAGCATACAGACCACTGTCTTCACCCGTTTGCCACTGTGCTCCTCTTCTTTCTTGAGGTATTTCCTTTGCCTTCTCCATAGTCAACATTGAAAGACTCTTCCCAAGTCTGAAATCCCTTGAAATTTTGCCCGGTCTAAAATTGAGAGTTTACTTTAAAAGATTTGACCCATATTTATGTATTTTTCCTTTGCTATTCTTCCATAGTCAAGTCAGAAAAACCCAGAAATATGAACCCTGAATGTGAAAGAACAAAAAATGAGAATGCCTATAGATGAGGATGAAAACATTTTTTTTCTAGATTTGAAATAAAACCCATGCCTATTAACGAATTTTCTCAGGAGTGTGGTTGAATTTTTGTGTGTGTATTGTTGTTTTGACATGTGCTAATTTTTTTTTCTCTTGGTGATGTGACTAAGAAGTAAACTGTTTACACTTTATTCACTTATTTCGCTCTAGGTCACATTTGAGAAATGTTATTGGCCCCAACTCTGTCTCTTAGAGTGCAAAATTCTTGATATTTTTGGTGAAGTTCTTTGCCAAAGTCTGAGAGGAAGTGCTTTCCCCTGACATCACCATTATTCCATTAATAATTTGTTTATAGGGTGAAAAATAAATGTTTGGAACATCAAAAGCCTAGCATCAATTCATTGGCAGGGACATTTTTTATAAGTGAATTAATTTTAATTTAATTCTCAAACAATATTGCATAATAATCAGATATTACCCACCTGAAGTCTTATCCCTGTACTAATGAGGTACTTGAATTGCTTGAAAACACGTGGAAAATTTTCTTCCTCTCTTCTGCTGTAGGAGTGGCAGATAACAAAAAAAAATATTTTTTTGCATTCATTCTTGGCGAACACAGCCCTGATATTCCTTCCCCTAACAAGATGATCCGGCTTGCTATATCATACCAGAGAAGGTCGATAAGAATGCCATGATTTATCAAGTTGAAATTATTCTTCCAATATGCATTTACACTATTTCCTGATTTATTGGGGGCATCCCATGTTATGTTGAAATGCCCCCAAATAGTAATTATTAAGATAGAAAGATATAAAGACACACAGCACTGTGGGAATCCATGAATGTGCTGTGCATGTCTGAGTCAACTCTAAAGTGGAGGTAGGCCCTTCCAAGAACTCTTGGTGCAATTTCACCCATCTGAGATTGCTCCTGTTTTGGCAGGTGTCCTGCTCAGAGAGAGAATTCTGTATACCATGCAGTGTATTGGCTCAGACAGCCCTAGATTCAGAGGCAATTCCCTCAAGGTGGAGAGAGATAGCAGTGCCCCAACTAGCCTCGGGGCATCAATTGCCTGGAGGAGAAAGAATTACCCTGAAAGTGATAATTCCCCAATCAAGCCAACTCTCCTACAGCCTCTTGCTTCTTGTTTACCTTGAATAACCCCTCCTCACCATAAATTCTTTGGTGTGTTTCACTATAAATAAAGCATTCACGGTCTTTTTTCTTTCTTTTTTCTGATGTGAGATAATTTATTTTTGTTACAAATCATACATTAAAAATTAGTATTATTTTACTTGAGACACAGCAAGGGTCAAATGATTTTACACTGTAAGAGTTTTTAAAATAGGGGAACAACATCATTTATTTAATTATCAAATTAAAACTATCACATCTAATTTTGAATGTCCAGAGATCAATCAAATGGGTGTATGGGTATAGTTGTTTTCTGATGCATACTCATGCATCTGTGCAGTCACACACACTTACAGGTAGATTACCTAGCTTTAACATGCTAGCATGAGACACATGTTGAGGACACAGAGGGAAAAATGTTGCTGTTGCTGCTGTGTACCTTCTTCTCTGACGTAGACTTTGAGGGTGGGACCCTTCCTTCCACAGCCATTATCCTTTCTCAGGAGCACAAGAAAGATGATCTGGATCATCAGTACTTTCGTGTGTCTTGAATACATGTGTGACTAAACTACTTTTGTGTCTGCAACACTTGCAGCCTGTGGTAGGAGAGTTTGCACTCCATTTGTGTACAATTTGTCTGAATGCATTCTACTATCACATATACCAATTGGAAACAATTAAAAATAATTTTTTTGAAAAATAAAATTTTGCCACATTCTTTTTATTTGTAGATTTCTTTTCAGTAGATTCTCTGCTAGTGAGAAATGTATACTTTTCCATTAAAATCTTCATCACATTCTTTGCATTTGTAGGGCTTCTCTCCAGTATGAGTTCCCTGGTGGTGAATTAGTCATACTTTTTTATTAAAATTTTTGCCACAATCTGAACATCCTAAGCCTTCTCAACCAGTATGAATTCCCTGGTTTCAATAAGGTTTGATTTACATTAAAAACTTTGCCACATTCTTTACATTTGTAGGGTTTCTCTCCAGTATGAATTATCTGGTGTTGACTAAGGTCTACTTTTTCATTAAAGGCTTTGTTGCATGCTGTACATTTGTAAGGCTTCTCTCCTGTATGAATTCTTTGATGGCGTATAAGTTGTGATTTTTGCATTAAATCTTTGTCACATTCTCAGCATTGCTAGGGCTTCTCTCCAGTATGAATTCTCTGATGGCAAATAAGGTGTGATTTGTCATTAAAAGCTTTGTCACATTCTGTACATTGGTAGGGCTTCTCTCCAGTATAAATTCTGTGATGGCAAATAAAGTACGATTTGTCATTAAAAGCTTTGTTGCACGTTGTATATTTGAAGGGCTTCTCTCCAGTATGAATTCTCTGGTGGTGACTAAGGCATGATTTATTATCAAAGGCTTCGTTACAAGCTATACATCTGTAAGGCTTCTCTCCTGTATGAATTCTTTGATGGCAAATAAGGTGTGATTTTGCATTAAAAGCTTTACCACGATCTTTACATTCGTAGGGCTTCTTTCCAGTATGAATTCTCTGATGGCAAATAAGGTGCGATTTGTCATTAAAAGCTTTGTTGCATGTTGTACATTTGAAGGGCTTCTCTCCTCTATGAGTTCTCTGCTGGTGAATGAGGCATCTTTTTTTTTTTTTTTTTTTTTTTTTTTTTTTGTGGTGCTGTGGATTGAACCCAGGGCCTTGTGCTTGCAAGGCAAGCACTCTACCAACTGAGCTATCTCCCCAGCCCGAGGCATTGTTATTGATAATATAATTTCTGATGTTCATTTGCATTTAATTTCCCCATATTGTCCTGTGTTGTAAATATTCAAGGTCGCAATTTTCATATTTTCCATTAATCACTTTTTGAAATATATGTCTTATGCCCTGGTCTGGTGAAACTTCTTCGGTATTATGAGATGACATTGCCAGGAAGACTAAGTTTCTGTAATTCTGTAACATCAAATCTCTATATAAGTTTTGTTGAGCTGGCTGAAAGGCATTGCTACTCCTCTTCAGTGAAATCAAGGGGCACATCCCTGAATGTCAACAGTTCCATCAGACATTATGGAGGGGTACTAAGAGGAAGAGGGTGAGAAGGTGTTCTCAGGGCATCATTAATGTTCTATTTCTTGATGTAAGCAATAGTACATATTATTTTTCCTTTGTGTTAATTCAAGAAACTCTATAATTTCAATGTGTTGCCTGTTCTTGCTGTACTTAATAAAATCAAATTTATTACATGAACAGCTCTGGAAGCTTTCTGCTTAAAGCTCCCTGCTTTCATTCAGTACAGTGTCTCTCCAGTTTTTTGAACCATTTCAGGTGTCCAGGAGCCAGTCCTTTTCCCTAGGGATCATCAACCCCTGCAAGGCAGAGCAACCTGGGGTTCCTAAGCAGGAGAGGGAAGCCTAGAGTCGAATGGCCCCATCTTTTTCTTTTGTTAGGATCAGACCATCAGGTCTTCAAGACCCTGCTTCAAATTTTTTTCCTGAACTTTCACTTTATTTCTTGATATTTTTCAGACTTTTTTTTCCAGCCATCCCACACTTCCGAGGGTTACTTATTCCATTCCCATGCAGGCCATGAGTGACGCAGCACAACCTGCTATTGATCCTTCCATCTGTGTAACATAAAAATTGTATCTTAGGAAAGAGTTGGTTCAAGTTCTGTTTTTCTAGTGATGGTTTATCAAGTTGGAAATTATTCTTCCAATACGGATAAATAATTATCCATGGTGAATGGTCAAGGGTACCTCTCACCTGTGAGGACAAATGGAGTAGGTTCCTCTGGAAGAATGCTGTAGTAAACTTTTGAACTTTATGGTTACTTGGATTGTTTTGGGACTGTGCTACATCATGTAGCAAACATGGCACAGTTCTCCAGCTGCAGCACCTGTCTTAGAGACTGAACGTACAAATCCTTCCTCAATGAGGCAGTGGTACAGGGCATTCATTTGTGATGCACTTTGACATAATTGTGACAAGTTAACGGTAAAACTAATAGTTCCAGCATGCTGCTGTTCAGTGTCCACTTTGGAACTTACTTTATGGTAATTGATGAGAAGATGCTAAAGCTGTCAGGGATCTGGGCCCAGTCACAGTTTGGAGTGGTTGGATCTTCTTCTACAAACATGTGGTTGATATGTTCACTTCGATTTCTAGTAAGCATACCACATAATACATGTCCAACATGACTTTTAGATAGTAATATGCATTTCTGTTTTATTTGGAGATTTTTCATCTCTATAAATCACAACTCCATTCTGGGTGGTTCATTAAAAAAGTCTGGAGAGATTTTTGATAGCACTTATTCTCACATTCTGCATCTAATTCACCAAAGTATTTTGTCTGACCCTTCTCTTGAAAGTATAGCTGGAATTTAATCAGTTTCACTGCCTCTTTGCTACCATCTTCTCCCAAGTAGTCAACATACTTCATTTGGATTATTTTGTTTCCTTGAGGGAGTCTCCCTCTTTTCAGGTGTCATCCTCCACTGCTCTCTTCCTATAGTGCAGCTGAATTTACCTGTTACAGTGTTACACTAGTCACCTCATTCCTCAGCTCCAGTGTGCACACGGCCTGCTGTCTTGTTCAGAGGGCAAGTTAAAGTGCTCATGAAGACCTACCTGATTTGTTCCTTTCCTCCTTGTCTCCCCCTACCTGCTGTTCCTCTCCTTTCCCTTCCCTTTGCTATAGCCCTCACTGGATGCCCTACTCTTCTTCCACTAGCCTGGTGTATATTTTTCCTTGAGAGTGTGTGAACTTAGAAGTGCCTCTGCCTGTAATCCTTTTCCTATATATCAACTCAGATTTTTACCCACATTTCAGGTCTTTACATGAGTGTTATTACCTCAGGGCTACCGTTCTGATTTCACCATTATCTATCTACAGGCCCATCCTTTCATTCCATCTCTGCCCTAAATTCTTCCTGTGCTTAATTATGGTTTTAGATCTTGTTTCTTCATTGTATTTTTACTCTCTAACATACAAGAAAATTTAATAATTTACTTTTCCCCTTTATTTACCTTACTAGATTGTCAGTTTAGAAAACTCAAAAAATAAAAAAAAAATTGATTTGCATGGTTTTCACGGCTGTATCCATAGCAACAATGAAACGTAATTAGAATTTAGTAAACGTATACTGAATAAATAAGGAAACTCTTTAATAATCCATATCCTCAAATATTTATTAAGAATCCTTTTATAATTACATTTAAAATTTTATTTTCTACAGTTAGAAAAATATTATTCTTTCCATGAGGTAAAATGAAGAATGAGATACAAAGCATCATTATGTGTCCATAAATTATTTTTATGTGGATAAAAATAAAAATTCATATTTTGCAAGAACCCACAGAAACAGCAAGGTACTCACATCACACAGACTAGAAAGGTCACCTGTGGGAGAGTGGGGGCCTGCAAGCGCACTGGGAGAATAATGATCAACAATCCGAAAGGGTGAAATAAAACAGGACTGTGGAGCATATGATGTTAGTGACTACCCTGTCCTCAGCACCGGAGGGTGTGTGTGCATGTGTGTGCTCATAAGGGAGAAAGGGAAGAGGAGAAAGTGAGTGACAAAGCTGTGGCACGTCCTGGAGTCTGGCCAAGGGCACCTGCAATTCAATACCCTTTTGCATATCAATACCTGATTCTTCCATAGAGACTGTAAGGCTGTAACCACTGCAAAGCAAAATCTAAGCATCTGGATCTGAACTTTGGTTGCACCCAGTGTAGGAAAGTTAGATACAAGTGATAGTTTATGGGACAATGACCCCTCCTTCATAAAGAAAAAGCCACAAGTCCGGCTAGGAGGGATTCACTTTTGTGCGTGAACCTTCACTTCTTTTCTTGGTGGTAATATATTCATGCTATGCAGACAGCTTGCAAACTTGAAGACAAAAGCAATATGATTAAATCCATGCAGGAAGTAGAGAGAAACCAACCATGGGCCTTTTATGATGATCTTGAACAGCTGCAGAGTCTCTGTGCACCTATAATGTGGAGATCTTCCACCATTTAGAAATACACCTTTATCATTTTAAGTCTTTAGAGTATATTTTCCCCCATCATTTGATGCCTCTTCCCTCTAGTTTTGCCCTGAAAAGCATAGTTTTCCTTTACTAAAATTTGATACACCTATCATTCACTGGCAATTAAAATCAGAATATTTTTTTTCAGCTTAGAATATCAAAATTATTATCTGTACCTATCGGATGAAAAAAGGTAAGCCTGACTGAGTTAATTCGAATGCCTTTGGTAAGAGGAACAACAAAATATAGATAATAAGTTTAAAATGTGGAATGCTACAATCACTTTTTCCATTTCATGGCTGATGATGTACAAATATAAATAGATATTGAATAAATATTGCAAAATGTCTTTTATGAAGAATGTTTTAGGCTGAATCATTTCTCCATAGCAGGCTAATATAGGCACAGATTCTTTTTGTTTTGACAGACACAGATACTAAAATAGTTTGAGGGCTTCAAAGCCAAGGAAACAGAGCCTTTGAACTCTTTTACTTAATTAACTTTTTAAATATGTAGCTGTTGCAAAAGCATGAAATTAAAATTCCCAATGTGTCTTCAATTGCAGTTTAGCCCTTTATGGATATTTTATGCCAAATATATACATCCATATGTTTCCATTATATATAGCTTAGAGAATGTTTTAAGAGCAGATATGAATTATATCAGTAGATTTGTCCATCATGAAAGATTTTCAAAATATGCACTCTCGATATGCTCCACGTTAGACTTTCAATTTTTTCTAAATGTTTTGCACATAATGTTGTATAGTAAGTACTTAAATGAGTTAATTGTGATATATTTTTTGACACCCAGGAGAAAAAAATGAGTAAAAAGAATTGGTTCTAATTTTAAATTCTTAAACTACAATCAGAGAGAAAATATAGTATGTAGGAGCTAGAGGGAAAAAAAAAAACAGAGAAAAATGCCATAAAAGTAGAAGGGAGACCATCAGGGTAGAGAGAAGGGTCTGGGGATGGGAGGTGAGAAGGATGGGGATTTGGGGGAGTGCAGTTGATAAACTGCATTTTATTTATGTGCAAATATAAATAAAAAAGAAGAGAATATCTTCTTTATTCTCATGAGTTCATAAATAAAGAAAAAATTCTACTCATATTGCAATTTCAATTATGATCCACTGGGCAAGTGGGAGGTGCAGATCAGCATTCCTTCCTCTATTAGCAGTGCCATATGTAGGGCAATGTGGATGAACCAGACTTACATACAGCCTGTCTTTATGGATCTTCCAGTGTGCTCAGGAGGCAGGTGAAAAAGAAATTATGGTACTAGGCAATTATAGCCATGAACAGGGAAGGTAGTATACTTTTAGAAAGTTAAAGAATTGGGACCTATGGTGAATTTGGGATGACAGATGGCTTCCTGCAGGAAGTGATTACAAGTCAAAAGATGAAAAACCAAGACAAAGTGGAGGAGAAAATTATGGCAAAAGGGATTTCATGCAAATCTATATCATGATCATAGTGTCAGAGACTGAAGAGGACATGCCTCTTTCTAGAAAGTAAAAATAATCCAGTGTTGCTGCCTGCAGTAACAATCCCGTGGTAATTTATCAGAGGTGGACTGGAGGTGGAACTACTTCTATTTTCTTTATCTGGGCTACTTCGTTGCTTACTTGCTTGTTTGCTAGTTTATAGCGGAAGAGAGGCTTTGCTTACTTTTAGTTTTAGAGGAAGAGAGGCTTTGAGAGGAAGAGAGACTTTGCTTAAAGGAAGAGAGATTTGCTTAGAGGAAGAGAGACTTTGCTTAATTTTAGAGATGCTACTCTTTCAGAGGTGCTACACTTATCAAAGGTCTACTGCTTCTTCTTAGAGGTGCGTCCTTCATCCTAAAGGTGTGTGATAGAGGTGCATGCTATCAGAGATGCTTCTTAGTGGTGTGTCCTGTGACCTACAATCTGGAGGTGTCTGCTTAGTCCCGCGTTCTGCAAACTGCAACCTTCATTCTGCGATCTAGAGGTGTGGCTTTAGTCCTCCGTCCTGCGACCCCCGCGTTCTGCCATCTTCATTCTGCGATCTCCTTTCTGGTGAAGAGAATGTCTTATATACACTAAGGCAGCCAATCAGCTTAGGATTAAGTAGCATGGTTGGAGCATGCGCCACGGTCCCAATCAAGAAAGAATGAGGAACATCTGTTAGACCACTAGCGCAGAGGAGACATTAACTAATCAGGCGGAAGTAGATCACGCCGTGTTAACACTAATTATGCACCACCTCTTGGCCCAACGCCAGCCGCCTTCCTAGGGCTCTCTGCAATCCAGCATGGGCAGAAAGTGGAGTAGGAGATCAGAAGTAGGGTGAATAATGGGAGATAAACTCCAATCATTTATTCGAAAAGCAAAATCTCTATAGCATGCTCTCTTGTCTCTTCACTATTTATCTTTGGTCCTCATCTTTGGTCTAACTTTTCAAAATATCTATGGGTAAATGGCAGGAAGATCAATATAGGAAAGGAAGGAAGGGCTGGGGGGAGGGAAGGGGAGAAAGAGGACTGCATGGATTCTCGACTGAGTTCTACCACATCATTAAAAAAAACCCAATATCAATCATCCTCAAATTATTCCATGAAATTGGAAAGGAGAGAACACCGCTGACCTTATTCTAAGAAGCCAGTATTACCCGGATAACAAAATGAGACAAAGTCCTCTGAAGAAAAAAAACTAGGACCAGTAGCTTTGATGAACACAGATGCAATAATTCTTAAGGAAATATTGGCAAACTGCATTAGAAAACACATCTAATAGATAGCTCAGCTTGATCAAGTTGATTTCATTCAGGGCTGAAAGTTTAATTCAACATTTAGGAATCAATATATATAATTCACCACATAAATAGGATTAAGGTCAAAAATTGATAATTATCTCAATAGATTTGAAGAAAGCATTTGACAAAGTACAGTCCCCATTCATGTTAAAACCACTAGAAAAACTCGGGATAGAAAGAACTAATCTCAGTATCGTAAAGGTTATATAAGACAAAAGCAAGGCCAGAATTATAATGAATCGTGAACACCAAATGCAATTCCTCTGAAAACAGGTATGTGACAAGGAAGTCCACTTTTTTCCCTCCTCCTCAATATAGTCTTTGAAACTTTAGCCAGAGCATTCAGACAAGAATAGAAAATTAAATGAACACGAATAGAAAAAGAAGAGCTCAAATTATCTGTTTGCTGATGACATGATCATGAATTTAGAAGACCAAACAACAAATCAACAAACCAACAAAAACAAAACTTGAACAGAAGACTTCTAGAAATGATATATGAATTCAGGAAAGTAGTAAGATATAAGATCAACTCCCATAAATCCATTGTGTTCCTATATTCCAAAAATGAATCTTCTGAAACAGAAATTAAGAAATCTATAACATTATACTATTCTCAATAGTCTGATAAAACAAAAACAAAAACTTGGGACTCAATCTCATGAAAGAGACAAAGAACCACTACAATGAAAAACATAGAATACTAAAGAAAGAAATTGAAGAAGAACGTAGAATAAGGAAAGACCTCTCATGTTCTTATATAGGCAGAATTAATGTTGCCAAAATGGCCATACTTCCAAAAGTACTATACAGATGCAATGGGATTCACATCAAAATATCATTGACATTCTTCACAGAGTTTGATAAGACTGTACTGAAATTTATTTGGAAAAATAAGATACCCAGACTAGCTAAAGCAATCCTTAGGTAGAAGACCAAATTTGGAGGCATCATAATACCAGACCTCAAATTATATCACAGAGCTATA
>NW_027632918.1:2102791-2237791 GCF_902686455.1 Sciurus vulgaris | reverse complement strand
TTCTTTTTAAATCCAATTTCCATCCTGTCTTTTGATTGAAGAGTTTACATTCAATGTTACTATAAAGAGATAGTCTTTATTTCATGCCATTTTGTTGTATTTCTAAAGTTTATTTCAGACTTAAATATCCTCTAACTGAACATTCTTATAGTATAATTCATCCCTATGCTGGTTTTCATTTTTATTTTTTGTTTATTCTTCATGAAATGTTTCATTGAGTATGTTCTGTAGTGTAGCGTTTCTGATTGTGAATTCTTTTAACTTCTGTTGATCATGGAAAGATTTTATTCATCTTCAATTTGAAGCTTAATTTTGCTGGTTACAATATTACTGGATGACCTCCATTTTCTTTCCAAGCTTCATATATATTATTTAAGACCTCCTGGCTTTAGTTTCTGGGTTGAGAAATCAGTTCAAATATGAAATATGAAACCAGTTTACCTTTAAGTGAGACAAGGCATTTTCCTCTTGTAGTTTTTAAAATTCTCTTCTTATATTTAATATTAGCCATTTTCATTATAATATTTCTTGAAGTGGACCTATTATTTTGTATATTTGGACTCCTACATCCATCTTGTGTTTGAATTTCCATTACATTCTTAAGGATTAGAAAATATTTTGATATTATGTTATTGAAAAGATTGTGCATCTATTTAGCTTCTGTTTCAGACCCTTCACTTACCCCAATGATTCTTAAACTTGGCCACTTGATATTATCCCAGATTTGTTGAATATTCTGATCATGGTCTCTTAACATCTTTTCTTTATGGTCAACTTTATTTTCAAAATGAATCACTTTATAACATAAAAGATTATTCTTTTTTGGAATTTCTCTTTATTGACGTTACCTCCCATTTCATATATTTCTGTCTAATTTCACTCCTGGTTTCTTTCAGCTCCTAGAACATTTTAACCGTGACCTTTATAAATCTTTTCTCTACCATTTCCTCCATTGTAGTGTTAATGGAGACAATTATTGAAGCATTGAGGACTGTTTGGGTAATTTGTTCTCTTGCTTTTTTCCTACTGTTTGTACATCTACCCATCTATTCAGATAGTTATCACTTCTTTTAAGTAAGGGACTACTCTGACAGCTTCTTTCATATAAGATCCCTGAATTTATACTATTCAACCTTATGGAAAAGAAAATCTTGTTGATATTTGTCCTGCATAGTTCCTCAAGTACATGTATAGAATTGCATTAAGGTTCTCTCAATTCTGCTCTTCCATCACTGCCTGAATTCTCTGTTGGGACAAGATTCAGAATCACTGCCTAACGTTCTTCTGCCATTTTCTCTCTGTCTTCCCACTTACAATATATGTTTCTTGCATTGTATCTAAATGTTGCAATATATCTACATGTTGAATTATGTATTTGAGGAGGAAATAAGTTTTAGCTTTATTATTAACTTTGTTTAAAATTAGTATTTACTTATTTATTGTTGACTAGTTTCCTAAAGGGTATTCAATGAGGAAAATAAGACAGGGAAATATGTAATAAAGAGAAAAGAAAAAGTGAAAATGAGATAACATGTTAAGTGTGAAAGGACTAGAATAGCAGATAGTTGTAAAGTGGATATGTATAATGACATGGGATCATTTAAAAGTGTATCAGAAAGAGTGAGTTAGGTTTGGGGCAGAATGCAATGTTTAGACACAAGGAAAATTCATAACTATTTTCCTTTTGGTGAGATAATTTTTCTTTCTGGGTATTAGGGTAAATTGAGAGACAATGTTCAAAAGTTACTTGAAGTTTAATTTGTATTACCATTCCTTAGCATCTGGCAAATCATTGAGAGTCAATACATATTTGTTACATGTGGAGTTGTGTGAAAAAAAGGATTTGTAATCTTACAGGTGTAGTGTTAAATGCAACTCAAAATTCAAAATAGATGTAATAGAGCACACCATTTTTTATCTAAAAAATGCAAAAGTATTGATGTGATTAAATAACACTACATTGATTTACATAGTGAAACAGAGGATTCAAATGTAAAAAAAAAATTAGATTCATAAATAAAATATATCCTTACAGTTTTAACTGTGTTGCAAAAGCCAAAAAATGGGAGAGTGAGGGAATAACTTATTCTGAAAGTATTTATATCATAATATATTATTACTGATCTAATCTGAGTCTGAAACTTATAAATACATGAAATTATTAAGCATGTATAGAATAACATTAACCACAAAGAATATAATACTATATTGATTGATTGTCTAAATTCTATGCTTATTGAGCAATCAGATGTCCAAGACTCTTAGCAGAAATAGTTTGGTCAATATTTTGAGGTGAGCCATAGGCTTTAGTTAACATTGCCATTTGAGCAGTAGTTAGAATATTCATGTTCCAAGTTCTCTGAAAATTACAAACTATTTCTCTTCCTGATGTTTCTTAAGTTCCACTGCATACAAAGGTTCTAATGCATATGTCAAGGAAAACATTCTGAGCTAAACTCTGCTGTAACAGTCTAGGAAAGTTTAACAGCCTGAAATTTTAATTTTCAACCAATTCAAAGAACTGTTAAATTTTCCTTGTTATTTCTTTGATCTATGAGTTATTAAGAGCATGTTCTTTAATTAACAAATATTTAAGGTTTTCTGATTATTGATTTTCATTTGATCCCATTGTGGTCAGAGAGTATGCTTTTTATGATTTCAATTCACTTAAAGTTTTGAGTTTCTGTTATAACAAAAACGCAATATCTCTCATTATGTTATTCTTGTGCATATGATAAAAAAGTTTTATGATTTTGTTGGACTGAGTTTTCTGTAACATTATGTCAATTTGCTGATAGAATTCAATGAACCTTCTGTATATTTAGCAATTTTCTCTGACCTGTTCACTTACTGAGGAAACAGATTTGAATTTCTCTAATTACATGTGGATTTGACTATTTATCATTTCAGCTATATTACTTTTTCTCCATGCACTTTGAAGTGCATTTAGGAAACTTACATCTTCTTCATGCTAAATTAATACCTCTTTTACCACATGAGGTAGTCTTTACTTCTAGGAGATTTCATGTTCTGAATCCTACCTCTTATGTTATTAATAGCCACCCCAATTTTATTTCCATTAGAGTTTGCATGATATATGTTTGTATTTTTTATTTTTATCATACTCTATCTCTTGTTTAAAGTGTGTTTTTATAGATATCATATAGGTAAATATTGCCTTTATGTAAGCTATATTAACTAGTGTTAAATTAGCATTAAGACTAGTTAAACTAGTGTTTAGACTAGCTACACTTAATGTAATCATTGAGATGGATGGGTTGAAATCTGCATCATCCTTTGCAATTTTGTTCATTTATAAAAGCTAGTTTTGTTTGGTTTTCTTTTTTTGTTTGCTTTCTTGTTACGTTTTGTCATACCCTTTTATCCTCTGTTGGCTAGTTAGTTGTTAGTTATTTTTGTTTTTCAAATTACTTTCGTGGTTTCCCTAGAGTTGACAATAAACATGTTTTGCCATTAACGTTCAAATAATATACCTCTTCAGGTACTGCTGCAGAATTTTTTAAAAGGATACTTCCAAATCCCTCCTGATATTCATGGTACTTTCATAATTAAAGGTTCCATCTGAGTGTCCTAAAGAAAAGGAATTAAAAGAGTGATTCTTTTGATACTGATGAAGAAATAGGCAAAAGAGGATTATTGGACCAAAAAATTCAAAGGACTGTGGAAATTCCAGAGAATATAAGAAAAAAATAGTCAGATAAAAATAAACTGTGTGGGCAATCCTGTATCTGTCATAGGAAAATAGAAATTTTCAAAATTATGTTGTAAACATCCTACCAACTCAAACACATATGGTCAAGAGTCACATGGTGATGTTATCAGTCAATGGAAGACTTACATACAATGGTGGTCCTAGAAGATTATATTCCTTATTGACAATTTTTGACCTGTTTGACATAGCTATATTATTCTAAGCACTTTCTTATATTCTGGCCAAAAGATGTTTAACATTTATATGTAATTTTCTCATCCCATCCTTGGAACTATTTATTTCTCTGCAGGATTCCTTGTTTCTTGCTCAGTAAAAAATGGTATGTGAAGTCAAGTTCTGAGTTATGCCAATGAATCACAAGCCCTCCCTGAGGACAAAGCTTGTGAATAAATGCATACAACTATTTTTATTTTTCAGACTACTTACATTTATATTGAAAATCATGAGTTCACACTGTTATACCAATGTCAATCCAAATCCACAGGACTTACCAACCTTTTTCCTTTGTATTTGTGGTACTGTTATCAGACAGTGAGAAATCTGACTTTGATTACATATAATGCATTTATTATCTGAATTATCTCCCATACATAACTAATTTTCTTATTGCTCATTTATGCTACATCAGAGCCTTTCTCTTTCGCTGCCTTGATTCTGACGTTCTATGCCAGGCTGCCCCTAATATGCCAACTCCTTCACAGCTTCTTGTACTACAGTCTCCATGTCACTCTAATATTATGATATAAAAAGAAATACATATTTTGTCTTTGCCCCTGCTTCCTGGGTCAGAGATCCTAAAACCCTCATAGATAAAAGTGCAATGAAAACTTTTTTTTTTCACATTTGCTCTTTGACACTGATTTCTGACACAGAGCTCTGAAGACCTCTGCAATTTCCTAGGTGACAGAAGCATCTTCTGCTCTAGGGAGATGACCATTGGTGGGCCCCAGATAACCTCAGGATGGGGACTTTTTGAATAGGGAAGCAATCATGTGATTGAAACTTTGGAATTGTCAGTCCTACCTCCTGACTTCCAGGGAGGAGAGCAACTGAAAGTTGAATTGTTCACCAATGACCAAAGATTTTTAAAAGTTATGCTCATGTAGAAAATGTTGACATAAAAATCAGAAAGCAAGGGTTGGGAGAACTTCCAGGTTGCTGGATACTTGGAGATACCACGTTGGAGTAGCCTAGCAAGGGCATGGAAACTCTGCACCCCTTCCCATAAACTTTGTCCTGTGCGTGTTTTTACAATGTTGATCAGCATCTTTATTATATTTGTTAATATGATAATCTGACAAACTTAGTAATATCTCAAGTTCTCTGAGTTCCTCCTGGAAATTAATCACACTTGAGAAAAGTGCCCATGAGTACCCTGGGTTTATAATAAATCAATCAGAAGTTTACACAATGACCTACTACTTGTAATTGGCATCTTAAGTGGGAGGCAGTCTTGTAGGACTGAGCCCTTAGCCTGTGGAGTTTGACTCAAGCTCCAGATAGAAAGTGTCAAAATTGAACTGAATTTTAATACCCAATTGTTGTCCACCAGAGAATTCCTTTGCACACTTGGGAAAACCTGCACTCGTTTTGGTGACAAGGGGCAGAGTATTGTGTTAAGTTTTGTGTTGACTGTGTAACAGAAGAGCAAGTGTTTATCTCTTCAGACACACATAGTGCAAGAGCTCTTCCATACGTATTCTCCTCTTTACTCAATCCCTGATAGCCCATTTGGACCACTTACTAACTTAGAGGTACTTTTCAGTCTTAGAAGAGTTCCATCCACTCTTGCACTCTGCTGGTATAGTTCAGTACAATCCCTCTCTCTGCATATGACACCCTTTTCATGTAGCCCTCCCATAATGACACCTCTTTCTCTCTGTTTGAACTCTGAATATTTGTATCAGGCTACCTTGAACAGAAACATTCTCACCCCTGCCAATTTCACTTGAGTTCTGTGTTAGTCAACTTTTCACTTTTGTGACAAAATACCTGAGAAAATCAACTTAAAGTAGAAGAGATTTATTTTCATTCATGGTTTCAGTGGTTTAAATTCATCATCAGCTGTGTCCATTACTATGGGTCTGTGATGTAGGCACAATATCATAGGGCATGGTGGAACACTTCTTGGTGGCTAAAAAGCAGAGAGAGAGAGAGAGAGAGAGAGAGAGAGAGAGAGAGATAAAAAGAGAGCAAGAGAGAGAGAGAGAGAGAGAGAGAGAGAACCAAAAGTATGCCCTTCAAGGACATATCCCCATTATCCACCTCCTTCAACAAGGCACAATCTCCCAAATTTTCCACCACCTTCCAGTAGTGTAACAGGCTGGTAACCAAGCACATGACTTGTAGCAGGTATTTTGGGTCCAAAACATAATAAGTTCTAATATACAAATCAGGCTTTCTCACCATAGTACAATCTCCTTCTCCTGTGGACATCTGTAAACAGTACTGCAGACCACTGAAACATTGAAACCACATCTCATATAACCTCTTCACGAGAAATCCTTTTCACCTTGATTGGACCCTGAATTCTGTACCTGAGCATGCCCCAGTTTAGACTTCTTTGTCATCTAGACCTGACTTCTTTCTGCATTTGGAACCCTCTGGGTTTCTGAAGCTCTCCTAAACTTGCAGAAATCCATAAAATTCTTAACCCTGCAAATATTTGAATATTAAACTGAAAGGTAAGGGAAGGAAAACAAATTAAGGGGAACTAATGGAATAAGAAAATGAAGAGAGATAAGAAACTTTGATTTTTTTTAATCATTTAAGATCAAGATTTGTGCCAACAGCCTAAATTAAATTCTAAGATATTCATCCTGTCACTTATTTAATACACATGTCTATTGATGACTTCCTGTGTATCAGACCTGGATAATTCATTTCCTTCACTTTTAAAACCAAAAGTCAAGAATATATCATATGTATTGATAAAAAACAATTTCTTGTTTTTGATTTTTAGAACTAATTTATTTATCAAATTTGAATCCAGTATAGATCAATTTGTATTATGTGTGTGTGCAAATATAAATTACTTTAAGTGCTGACACATGGGTATCATGCTAACTGGGATTTACAAGTGAAACATAAAGGGGAAACAATAACACATTAATTACATGTACCATATGCAAGTATATATACATATAGCATATAGTAAGTGCTAATTATATGTCAAGCACTTTTATAAATATTTTACATGTAGCTTCCCATTTAATTCTCATAAATTCTTGTGAAAAGTCTTATTTCTGTATTTTTATAGAAAGAACAGATGCAACATCAATATAAGTGGAAAGGTTCAGCATGAACACTTTTCCCTATTTGTCTCAATGGTACAATCAAATATATATTTACATATTAATCAAAAGGTAACCAGGCTAGTGATTTTTGTAGAAAATAAATGAGAGCAAGCTGAGTTCCTTGTTTTCTTTCCCCACATATTTTCGAGACATGGAATGGAAGAAGCCAACAGCACAGAAATGTCAGTAAGCAGTGACAAAATCAAACAAGGAAACTCCCCAAAGTCTGACCTCTCCAACCAAAGTGCCAGGAACTTATAGACAGTAACTGTTTTACTCCACTCAGCATCAGAGAAAAATTCTGACGCACTTACACAGTTGCTGATAGAGGACTTGTGGTGAGTCTGGACTTTCACCTTGCAAAACTGTAATAACATAACTTAACTGAAAATGAATCATGGATTTAAATATTCATAGAACATAAAATCTCTAGGAAAAAAACAGGAGAAAATTTTTGAGTTCTGAGGACAGACAAGGAGTTCTTGGACTCTGCCACAAACAGTAGTATTTTCCAAGAAGAAATTTTGGTAAATTTTATACCATCAAATTAAACTTTGGGTTTGGGAAATATGTTGCCAAAGAATGAAAGGAATAAACTATACACTGAGATAAAATATTTGGAAACCTTAAAAATCTGACAAAAATCTAGTATCTAGAAGATATACAGAATTATCAAAATCAACAATAAAATAAACAACCTAAGGAGAAAATAGGCATAGACAGTTTACTGAAAGGGAAGAATACAAACAGGGAAAACACATTCATGAAATGATGGTTACCATCATTAACCATTAATAAAACATGAATTAATATCACAGTGAGATTCTAATACATACCTGTTAGAATCGGATTTAAAAAATAGTGATGGAAATGAATGTTGGTAAGAATATGAAAAAACTAAATCACTTACTATTACCTGTGGGAAGAGAAGATGGTGTAGCATTCTGGAAATCAAATTGTCAGTTTAAAAACAACACATACACTGAAACCAGCAATCATGATTCTGGGCATTTTCCCAAAGAAATAATAATTTATGCTCAGACATACAAAAATCTATATACATATGTTTATAAAAACTTTATTCATTGAAACCAAAACCTAGAAAAGAGCCAATATCCTCCAACAGGTGACTACTTAACCATGCTGTTGTATTTGCATAATGGGAAGTAGAAAGAAAGCTAAGTCGATTCATATACATAGCATCCTGGATGCATATGTAGATTATTATACTAAGTGAATCAATCCAAATCCCACAGAAGCAGACTATATTTTCCCATTAATAGAAAAATCTTGAAGGATAAAATGATAGAAATGGAGAACAGATTGATGATTTCTAGGTATAATGGTTGGTGGAGAGGGAAGTAAAAACGACTAGGAGAGGGCAGCATCAGAATTACTTGTGGTGATAGAATGGCTCTGGATCTTGACAGTGTCCACGGCAAGGTTCTGTTGTGATATCCCACCATAGGATGCTGCCATTGTGGCAAATCAAATAAGGCACATGGATTCTGTGTGCATCTTTTCTCTGTTACCAACAGTGTATGATTCTGTAACCAATTCAAAGTAGAAACTTTGACTTTTAAAATAAATTGAAGAGTAGAGCTGCATTGTCTCTCTCCAGGTCCCATACTCTCAACACTATCACATCCTGAACTGTTTTTCTTGATTGTCTTTAAGTGTCCTTGATTTGTGTGTAAGAAGGTAACTTTCCAACGAGTTCATGGAGGTTCAATGGGGAGAAGATGATGGGAAGTCTCCCGTGTGATTCCATTTGAGGCTCTTCATGACAGTCTTCTTTCTCTAGACTCATTTTTTGCCAATGCTATATCCAAATAAGGAAAACATTTGAAATGCTAATTCTAATTACTGGAAAAATTCTCAGCATGAAAAGAAAAATATCCACTTTAAAACTTGCTTGTTTGTTTTGAAAAGAATGAAAACATAGAGATCAAGCTAGGGTTTCTTTTCCTTTGCAAATCAAGAGAATAAGGTGCTGTGATATGACTTTTATTTTGTGACTATTACAATGTACCCATCCAAATCGACAGCAAAGAGCAGGTGACTGTTTTCTCCTTGATTATATTTTCCAAGAAGGAGGGACTCCCAAATTACCAAAGAGCAGAGGAAAAAGTTTTAGAAAACCTGAATTCAGAAAGTTAGGAACCAGTGTATTTTAGGGTTCTCCAAAGAGTAGAAACAATAAGGTGTGCATACAGAGAAAGATATTTATTTTAAAGCAATGACTCACATGATTATGGAGCCTGGCAAGACCAGAATCAGCAATCAGAAGACACAAATGATTGCTATGAAAATCAAATACTTATACTTTAGTGCAAAATTTAGTTTCAAATTTAAAATTGAATTTCATGATAATTAAAAAGTAAAATCAAATTTGTTTTGCCATGTACACTCTCATTTCTTGTGACTTAAATATTGCTCATGTTATTTTTCTTGCAAATTTTTATTAGTTTTTGCTATAAGAACATTTAGCAATTAGTAGCCTAAAAAAAGTAATATTACTCAAAGTTTGTTTAAAATAAGACCCATATTTATATGGTAGAAACTTTTAATAAACTTTGGATTTTTTAAAATAGGAAATGTTGTTTACATTGCTATAAGAAAAAGATTCCCCTTGTTTTAAAAAAAATCAGAGACTTCAGTATCTCTGACATTCCTCAACAACAGTTACTTGTCTATAAACTGCCATTTCCATTCAATTCTATCAAGCTGTCTCTTGGCCAGGCCTATGTCTAGAAGAGATGATTAAGCAATCAGGACATCTGCTTCACGCAAAATAGCCCTCTGGTCCTATAGTGAAATCACAGTGTTATGACTTATGGCCATAAGTACTCCCACCCAAGGCAAGGGAGATACTGACAAAATGACTTCTGGTGATCTGCATACAGAGTTAGAATTCTGGACCCAAGGATGGAATCTGCAAAGAGAGAAATTCCTCCTATTCACAAAGGTTGTTACTACAGAATGCAGGGGAAATATGTAATGCTCTAGTATTGAAGTGCAGACATCATAAGTAATGTTTAAAAATATAATTGGAGTGACTGTATGCTCCCCATAGATCATGCTTCACATCAAGTAATATGATGGGTTGGGAGAAATATTCTTGAATGTGAGAAAATTCCCAGCAGGCAAAACTCAAAGAAAACTACATCTGGTCATATGATAACAATCCACTGTAAATTAAAGACAAAATGTTGACAACAGCTACAGTACAACCATGTACACTTATGGTTATTGAAATGACTGTTCATTTCTTATCAGAATCTATAAAAGAGAAGAAAAAGGCAAAATTAAAATAAAAAGTATATGAAATTCTGGAAAAAAGACCACTAGCCCAATGGAAATATACTTCAGGAATAAGGGGAAAATAAGAACACTCTTAGATTAAGTAAAACTAAGAGAATACATAGGCAGTATGTTACATCTAAAGGAAATGGGAAAGTATGCTATTTGAGCAGAAAAGACTTCAGACCAGAAGGAATCAAGTAACATGAGGAATAAAAGTGGAGCAAAAGAAATTGCTCATAGCCTGGTAAATGTACCACCATGTTCCTCTCATATTAAATCTTTTAATATACACTTGACAATAGGAAACAAAAGGAATAACCATGCCCATACAAAATTGAAAGGCATAAAACTGTCCCTATTGTAAATGACATGATTGCTTACCTGGAAAATACCAAGTTACCTACACTGAAACTCCCGGAACTAATAAATGAATATAACAGGGTCATAGGATACAAAGTCAACACCCTAAAATCATTTATAATTTGATATTGCATCTTATAGAGATCCCTTCAACAAATGCTGTTGGAACAATGCCTGCTACACAGAAAAAAATACTAATAAGCACATCAAACTAAACCTCATACCTTGTATCAAAATTAACTGTAAGTGAATACTATATTTATATTTGAAGTACAAAATATAACGTTTAAATATAAAAGTCAAGTTCTAAATTTAATTTTAAGTTTGAAAATTTCAGTGTAAATTATTAATTTTTGGAAGAAAAAATGTTTGATGTGGCATAGGCAAGGTATCTTAGATAACAATAATAACCTAGACTTTTCCTTTATGAAACACACTTTTAGAAGAATGAAGCACACACCAAACAAAGTATTTTCAAATCACATCTGACAAAGAACATGTATTCAGGATACATTAAGAACTCTCAAACTTACCAGAAAAAAAAAAAAAAAAAAACTCAATTCAAAAATGAGCACAGGATTTGAAGAGATACCTCACCAAAGAGAAAATAAGAATGTCAGATAACTTGGATTGTTGATTGACTGTGTATTTGTAAAGAAGAGGACTTATTTCTCACAATTCTAGAGATGGGGAATTCTGACCAAGAGATTGGCAACAATCTCTGGTGAGGGCTGCTCTTTGCTTCCAAGATGGATCCTCAGTGCTGCAGCCTTCAAAGAGGTTCATATATGAGTTAGCTCAAATAAGTGCTGTGCTCTCGCATGGTGGAAGGCGGAAGGGCAAAGAGTCAAACCCACCTACTCAAGTCATTCTATTAGGAGACTCAATTGCATTCATAAGGGATAAGCCCTCATGGTCTAATCACCCCTTAGAGATTTCCACCATGTAATAACTATCACTTTAACAACTACTGAATTTTAAAGGGGGTCTGTTCAAACCAAACTCTAAAATGCTCTAAAAATTGTTCAAAATCTCTCTCCGCCAGAAAACTGTATATTAAAAATCACTATAATACACTAAAATATATCTATTAAAAATAAATATAAAAATAATAATGAAACTGAAAATACTAAGTGCTGACAAGGACCAAGAACTAGAATGCTCTTACACTTCTAATGAAACTGAAAAATGGGACAGAAGCTCTCAAATCAGTTTTAGAATTTCTGAGGTTAAACATCCACTTCTTATGTGACCCAGTAATGTTATTCCTGTGTATTTACCTAAGGATTCTCAAAACACATGCACACTCACAAATTTGTATACCAATGTTAATTTCAGCTGTACCCTTAATAGCCAAAAACTGGAACAAATGGTCTTCTGTAAGTGATTTAACAAATAAAACCATTGCACATTCATATAATGGAATACAACTCAACAATAAAAATGAGCTACTAACTAATAATGCAACATGAATGGAACATAAATATCTTTTTTAATTTAAGGAAGCCAGCCTCAATGACTACATATTACAAGATTTAATTATATGGTATGCTAGAAAACCACAGAGATTGAAAATAGTCTGTGGTTGCCATGGCTTAGAAAGTAGCATATGGATACAAATAGCACAAGGGAGATGACTTTCATGAGGTGTTACAACTGTTCCATATCACAATTATGGTAGTGTTTGCACAAATCTGCCCATGTGTTACATCTTGCAGAATCTTACACCAAAGAAATAGATCAATTTTTCTGTGTACTGATTTAAAAATAAACCATAAAGAACATTAATGTGTTCCTCAGGGAGTCTAGGAGGAGACACTTTCCTCAACTCGGTGCTGCACTGAAGTATCTCTGCTTTTGTTTAGTGCCTTACAGATAATCCATTGGCAGCCTGTGGTTACATGAAACTGATTTTTCATTCCTTTTTATTTTCCTCTTTCATTCCATTCTTCCTCCTCTCCTCTTTTATTTTTCTAGATTCCTTTGCAAAATCTGCTGTTTTCTTCTTTCAATTCACCACTTTTTTTTTCTCTCTCACTCTCTTTTTTTTATGTGTATGTTGTGGAAACTTTATTTAGAGTAGAAAAGAAGCTGCATATTAATTCAATTTTTGTATTAAATATTCCCAACTTGATGGATAATTTCTTGACCATTTTGAGATGTAGAACCTGGTATTAGAAATCAGTAGCCTCTGGAGCTGAGATTTAAATTCAGCTATTCCCTAATAATAAAGGATAATTCAATTTTACTATAGTATTTTACAAAAGTGATCAGATTTCCTAATATGTATTAGGCCACTCATCTTTAACTATAATTTAATAAACATCATTTAAAGTAAAATTAGCAAGTGCTTCTCATTCAAACCTTATTACACCCATTTTTAAAAAATCAATGTTTATTTATTTGTTTTTGTACCAGGGATTGAATTCAGGGGCACTTAACCACAGAGCCCATCCCCCAAATCCCCTTCCCATTTTTGTATTTTATTTAGAGACAGGGTCACACTGAGTTGCTTAGGGTGTCACTAAGTTCTAAGTTGCTGAGGCTGATGTTGAACTTACAATCCTGCTGCTTTATCATCCCAAGCAACTTGTGTTAGAGGCGTATGCCACTGCCTGCTGCGAGATTTTAATTTTTGTTGGGTATTTTCTAGATGGAAATGAACATGAAGAACAGCACCTAATGCCTGTTAAATTATGATAAAATTAAACCTCTTTAGTTCATAATTTTCACTCCACCTCAGTGGAAAATCTTTTACAGAAAACAGTTCTCAAATATACTTCTTTTTTTTTTCTTTACTTTTTTTTTAATTAAAAATCATAAATTTACATAGGGCAATGTTGTTTGTTCATTCTGTTATTTTTTCCCTTCCCCCACCCCTCCCACCCCTCTTTTCCCTCTTTTCCTTCTATACAGTCCTTCCTTCCTCCATTCTTACCACCCTCCTTATCCCTAACCCTAAACCTAACCCTAACGCTAACCCCTCCTACCCCCCATTATATGTCCTCATCTTCTTATCAGCGAGATCATTCGTCCTTTAGTTTTTTGAGATTGGCTCATCTCACTTAGCATGATATTCTCCAATTTCATCCATTTGCCTGCAAATGCCATAATTTTATCATTCTTCATGGCGGAGTAATATTCCATTGTATATATATATATATACACACCACAGTTTCTTTATCCATTCATCAACTGAAGGGCATCTAGGTTGGTTCCACAATCTGGCTATGGTGAATTGAGCAGCTTTGAACATTGATGTGGCTGTATCTCTGTAGTATGCTGATTTTAAGTCCTTTGGGTATAGGCCAGGGAGTGGGATAGCTGGGTCAAATGGTGGTTCCATTCCAAGCTTTCTGAGGAATCTCCATACTGCTTTCCAGAGAGGCTGCACTAAAATTTAGAATGAACAAGGAAATATCACAACAGACAAGAGTGAAATACAAAACATAATTAGAAGCTATTTTGAAAATCTATACTCCAACAAAACAGAAAACCTTGAAGACATCAACAAGTTTCTAGAGACATATGATTTACCTAAACTGAATGAGGAGGACATACACAACTTAAATAAATGAATTTCAAGCAATGAAATAGAAGAGGTCATCAAAAGCCTACCAACAAAGAAAAGTCTGGGACCAGATGGATTCTCAGCTGAGTTCTACAGAACTTTTAAAGAAGAGCTCATTTCAATACTTCTCAAAGTATTCCATGAAATAGAAGAGGAGGGAACCCTCCCTAACTCATTCTATGAAGCCAATATCACACTGATACCTAAACCAGACAGAGACACATTGAGGAAAGAAAATTTCAGACCAATATCCTTAATGAACATCGACGCAAAAATTCTCAACAAAATTTTAGCAAATCGCATACAAAAATATATTAAAAAGATAGTGCACCACGATCAAGTGGGTTTCATCCCAGGGATACAAGGTTGGTTCAACATCAGGAAATCAATATACTTCTAATTTATAAAAAAATATTCTGCCAACAGCTACTGTCAGAATGTTCATAAAATATAAGTATGCACAACTCTGTGAACAGTAGTATAGGTTCAATGTGCCAAAAACTTTTGTTTCAAGTCAGCATCTGGTTTGCTCTTATTTTATCAATGAGAAAGCCAAGATGGAATGAATAAAGATATAATGCTGTAACCTACTCATTCACAGAACTCAATTATAGTACTACTGTTAGTGTGTATTTATTATTGTCAGTGCTCCTAAATTTCTGGCTTTGATTTTGTGTAAAATGATATTTGTACAATATTTTTATGTTTACAAAAATTTTATTAAAGTGTTTTCTACTTGCCGGTGTGCTAAGTTGTTTTTAGTGAGTGAAGAGGGGATGTGAGATATGTTTTTATAATGCTTGTTGCTATTTTATTACATTAAAACTGTTTGTTCTAATGTTCTAAAGTTCTGCTTCAGTTTTACTTTGTTAAAATCATTTCCAAACTAGTTTATCTGACATCAGTATGAACCCTGTTTTAGCTTAACACATGTAATAGAGAAATAGATACAGAAACAATGATAGATATGCATTCATGTATGAGTTAACTCAAATACATGCATCAACATCTTTTTCTACAACGAGGCCAAAAAAAAAACCAACCCAGAAGTAATACATACATACAATTTTAAGAACTTGATTTTTAAATATCTTTCTTCAATAAAGGGAACCAGGGTATCTCAGATAAATGGATGAGTCCATGATTGAGGTAAGACAAAATACATCTTGGATCATCAACAAATTTGAAAACAGCCCATAATTTCATGAACCTGACCCAACTTCATGCTTTCTCTTATGATCTTCCACATATTATTATTTCATCTAAAAATGTGAAGTAAACTTCAACTCCCTACCTCACAGGTCAGTTGTCTTCCAAAGGTGCACTTCTAAGTGTGTCACCTTTAATCTCAAAATATATTTCTGCATGGAAATAATGCTGAATGCTTGCCTGACTCCCAAGTTGAGGTAGTGCTCAACAGCTTAATTTACCCCTGGCTTATCAACCTCAACATCTTTATCTTGCCAAAGGCAAAACCAAGGTTGTACCTAGTTCTGTACCCTTGTCAAGGTCACCCAGTGAAGAGGGATTTGAATCCTCCTCTATCAACTTTGAAGTATTTGCCTCTCCTCACACTACCCTTCAGCAAGACAAAACTTGCTAACATATTTTTCCTTTCTTGGTAATCTCTTGGAAGAAGCCATGTCAGGTTAAAGTTGGAAGATCTAGGAGGGCATTTTCCCAAGAAGCAGCTTTTCCCCAAGTCCAGGTGTGTGGAGTCCAGCAAGTCTGGTGTCCCCAGCCTGCTGCAGTGTACTCGGGGCCTGGCACTGCTGCCCAGAGACCCAAAGGCCCAGTGCCCAGATGGTCCTGTCTCCAGAACCCAGAGTCCCCTTCAGGGACAAATGGGGGTGGTGGGGAAAGGGAATGGGGAGGGAAGCCCAAGACAAAAGACCAGAACCAGAAGGTGCTCCCAGGGCTGGGCTCCCAAAGCAGCCAGAGATCCCTCTCCAGCTGGTCCCACTGGGTCAAGGTCCAGACCTGGCCAGCAGCCCCCAGGCCCCGCCCCTGCCTCTCACCACTAGGTTGGACCCACCTATCCCTGCCTACTGCCTGCTGTGAGGGCTGCAATCTCTGTTTAAAGTACTCACTTGTTTTCCCAGATGATCCCTCAGTTATTGCCCCAAATCCTCAAGGGCTCAGAGGGACCTGTGACTGGTCCTGGGGGACAAAAGACAGGCAGCATGCAGGAGACACTTGTGAGGTGACTGTGATGGAGAATGCCCACCTTCCAGCTCCTGCAGCCCTGGGCAGCATAGCAGCAGCCTTGAGGTTTGGTTGCTGCAGCGGCAGGATCGTGGAATGGCGGCCTCTGGTGGCAGCAGCAGCAAAGTACAACCGCTTCAGGCATAGGGTGTCCTGCACCAAGTTCAGGAGTAGAGCATTGACCTCAGGGCGTCTGTGCAGGTGTCCGTGTCCAGCTGCAGTTTGGAAATGCAGTTGCAGCATGGTAAAGATGACGGTGGCAGCAGAAGAGTCCGGAAGTCACGGTGGGCACAACGGAGGTGTCCAGACATGAGCATCTTTGTCCTGCTGTACTTCCAGGAGTCTGGCTGCACTGGTGATGATGTCACTGATTGTCACTGTGGGTGTCCCTGGTAGAGTCCGGTGGTAACAGCCTGGAGCTCGAGACAGGCGCTGGCAGGAGCCACACGCAGCTGCATCGTGGTCTGGTCAGTTCGGGCACCAGGTGTGGGCGTGGAGTGAAGCGCATTGACATTTGGCTTTGGTGGGCAGCATCGGTGTCCAGCCGGGGTTTGGGAGTCTGGTGCTGGGCAGGGTAGGGGCCCCAGAAGAGTCTGGAAGCAGGGGCAGCAGCCACAGAGGCATCCAGCCCTGAGTGTCTTCATCCTGCTGTGGCGACAGGAGTCCGGCTGCGTGGAGGTGAAGGCGGCATCCGGTGGCCTTGTGGGGAGTCCGGTGGCTGCAGAGAGGAGCTCCAGGCTGGTGGCGGCGGGGAGGGCGAGGGGCAGTGGGCGTCAGAGTCAGAGGGCCACCATTAGCTGGGGTGGCCTTCGAGGTGGCTGCTCTAGGGCCTTGGCCTCACTCCTGGCGGAGCCTACCTGCTCAGGAAGCAGGACAGGAGGCGGAGGTACCCAGACAGATGCCCAGGACCTTATGCTGCCCATGCATGGAGCACCTCGCACTGGCCTTGAGCCCACTGGGTGGCTGCTCGCCACACCCCCGCTACGGCCTCTGCAGGGGAACTAGGCCACCTGCCAGGTGTGGTGCCTTGGGAGAGGACCCCCTCCCTCCCCAGCCACATACCACATGGGCTGTGGGGCAGAGCCCCGAGGACCTAGGACATCTTCATCCTCAAAGCGCATTTCAGTGGCTGAGGGTGGCAGAAGACCAAGACCAAGGACACCGAGCCTCAGTCTCCCTCTGCCGCCTCTGCTCTCCACCCTCCTCCTGCCACAGGGATGCGCTTTGTGGGTGAGGGTTTACTAGGCACCTCCCCCCCAACTACTGCTCTCCACCACAGCCCAGGGGAAATGGGGTTGGGGAGGTGGGTGTCTCCTCTAAAGGCTGCCCCAGTTCTTTAGCCCATTTATTGATTGGGTTCTTTGAATTTTTGGTGTAAATTTTTTTAAGTTCTTTATAATACAAAAATAAAATAAACCAATCAATAAATCAGCTAAGGGCCCGCATGTCCCACAAGCCGAGGTCACACGCCATCTCGGAGCTAGCTGGCCACCTGACCCCACATTGAGGTCGGACGCCATAGCTGAGCCTGCCTCCCTGCCCCCCTACTGCTGAGGGACACTGCACTTGCCTCTGTGCTGACTCAACACACCCTTGCTGGGACCTCCCAGTTACTTTGGAGGCTGGTGCAGGCATTTTGAATTATTCCTGAGGGCGTGGCCATCATCATCGGAAGGGCGGCTCCCTTCCTGAGACACCTACAGGAGACTGGAGGCCCTTTGACAGGACTCAGAATTCAAGAAGAGGAGATATTGAGAGACTTGGGACCAACTCAGAGCAGCCAGGTGAGTCTCTCCCACTGGGCAAGGCTCCCTGGATGGGTCAGTGGTCCCGGAATGCAGGGAACTTCGTGGAGTAGAGTTGCTCAGTGAGACTCCCCCACTGGAGCCGTTGAAACAAGGGAAGAAAATATCCCAAACAAACCTAGATGCTACATCAATAAAATCCAATGACAGTATGGCAGAAGAAATATCAGAAAGGGAGTTCAGAATGTACATAATTAAAATGATCAGAGAAGCAAACAATGAGATGAAAGAGCAAATGCAGGCATTAAATGATCGCACCTCACAGTAGTTAAAAGAGCAAATGCAGGAAGCAAAAGATCATTTCAATAAAGAGTTAGAGATATTGAAAAAAAAAAACCAGAGAAATCCTTGAAATGATTAAAAACTCCACAGAAAGCATAACCAGTAGGATAGAACACCTGGAAGATGGAACCTCAGATATTGAAGACAAAATATTTAATCTTGAAAACAATGTTGACCAAACACAGAAGATGGTAAGAAATCATGAACAGAATCTACAAGAATTATGGGATATCATGAAAAGGCCAAATTTAAGAATTATTGGGATTGAGGAAGGCACAGAGATATAAACCAAAGGAATGAACAATCTATTCAATGAAATAATAACAGAAAATTTCCCAAATCTGAAGAATGAAATGGAAAATCAAGTACAAGAGGCTTATAGGACTCCAATTATACAAAATTACAATAGACCCACACCAAGGCACATTCTAATGAAAATACCTAACATACAAAATAAAGACAGAATTTTAAAGACTGCGAGAGAAAAGAATCAAATAACATTCAGGGGAAAACCAATACAGATATCAGCAGATTTTCCAATCCAGATCCTAAAAGATAGAAGGGCCTGGAATAACATTTTTCAATCCCTGAAACAAAATGGATGCCAACCAAGAATCTTATACCCAGCAAAACTTACCTTCAAATTTGATGATGAAATAAAATCCTTCCATGATAAACAAAAGCTAAAAGAATTTACAAAAAGAAAGCCAGCATTACAGAACATTCTCAGCACAATATTCCATGAGGAAGAGATGTAAAACAGAAGCAAATCATCAAAGGGAGGAATTATCCTAAAGGAATTGTCAAATAAAGGAGGAACCAAGTTGTGTCAAAATATAAATAAATAAATAAATAAATAAATAAATAAATAAATAAAAATGAGCCAAATGACTGGGAATACAAATCATATCTCAATAAAAACCCTGAATATTAATGGCCTGAATTCATCAATCAAAAGACATAGACTGGCAGATTGGATTAAAAGGAAAGATCCAACAATATGTTGCCTGCAAGAGACTCACCTCAAAGAAAGAGATACCCATAGACCAAAGGTGAAAGGATGGGAAAAAGTATACCATGCACATGGACTCAGCAAAAAACCTGGAGTATCCATCCTCATTTCAGATAATGTGGACTTCAAGCCAAAACTAGTCAGAAGGGATAAAGAAGGACATTACATACTGCTTAAGGGAAGCATAAATCAGCAAAACATAACAATCATAAATATCTATGCCCCAAAGAGTGGCTCATCCAAGAACATCAAACAAATGCTTCTCAATTCCAGAAATCAAATAGACCATAACACAATAATACCAGGCGATTTTAACACGCCTCTCTCACCACAGGTCAGATCTTCCAAACAAAAATTGAACAAAAAAACCATATATCTCAATAACACAATCAATAATTTAGACATAATATTTATAGAATATACCATCCAACCAAGAGCGAATACACTTTCTTCTCAGCAGCACATGGCTCCTTCTCTAAAATAGACCATATACTATGCCATAAAGCTAATGTTAGCAAATACAAGAAGATAGAGATACTACCTTGTATTCTATCAGATCATAATGGAATGAAATTAGAAATAAATGAAAGAGTAAAAAACAGAAACTACTCCAACACCTGGAGATTAAACAATATGCTATTATATGATGAATGGATAACAGAAGATATTAGGAAGGAAATTAAAAAATTCTTAGAGGTAAATGAGAACAAAGAAACATCATATCAAAGTCTCTGGGACACTATGAAAGCAGTACTTAGTGGAAAATTTATTTCATGGAGCCCATTCAATAAAAGAAGTAAAACTCAACAAATAAACGACCTAACACTACAGCTCAAAGCCCTAGAAAAAGAAGAACAGAGCAACACCAAAAGTAGTAGAAGACAGGAAATAGTTAAACTCAGAACTGAAATCAACGAAATCGAAACCAAAGAAACAATACAAAAAATTGACAAAGTAAATAGTTGGTTCTTCAAAAAAATAAAATTGATAAACCCTTAGCCACACTAACAAAGGGAAGATGAGAGAAAACCCAAATCACTAAAATTTGGAATTAACAAGGAAATATCACAACAGACACGATTGAAATACAAAACATAATTAGAAGCTATTTTGGAAAATCTGTATCCAAAAAAATAGAAAATTTTGAAGACATCAACAGGTTTCTAGAGACATATGAATTGCCTAAACTGAATGAGGAGGACATACACAATTTAAATAGACCAGTTTCAAATAATGAAATAGAAGAAGTCATCAAAAGCCTACCAACAAAGAAAAGTCCGGGATCAGATGGGTTCTCAGCTGAGTTCTACAAAACCTTTAAAGAAGAGCTCATTCCAATACTTCTCAAAGTATTCCATGAAATAGAAGAGGAGGGAACCCTCCCAAACTCATTCTATGAAGCCAATATCACCCTAATACCTAAACCAGACAGAGACACGTCGAGGAAACAAAATTTCAGACCAATATCCTTAATGAACATCGACGCAAAAATTTTCAACAAAATTTTAGCATATTAAAATGATAGTGCACCATGATCAAGTGGGTTTCATTCCAGGGATGCAAAGTTGGTTCAACATCAGTAAATCAATAAATGAAATTCACCATATCAATAGACTTAAATTCAAGAATCACATGATTATTTCAATAGATGCAGAAAAAGCATTGATAAAATACAGCATCCCTTCATGCTCAAAACACTAGAAAAATAGGGTAGTGGTAACATTCCTTAACATTGTAAAGGCCATCTATGCTAAGCCCAAGGCCAATATCATTCTAAATGGTGAAAAACTGAAAGCATTCCCCTTAAAAACTGGAACAAAGCAGGTATGACCTCTTTCACCACTTCTATTCAACATTGTCCTTGAAACTGTAGCCAGAGCAATTAGACCAAAGCAATTAAAGGGATACAAATTGGAAAAGAAGAACTCAAACTATCTCTATTTGCTGGTGACATGATTATATATTTAGAGGAACCTGGAAATTCCACCAGAAAACTTTTAGAACTCAGAAGTGAATTAATGTAAAGTAGCAGGGTATAAAACCAATGCTCATAAATCTAATGCATTTTATTCATAAGTGATGAATCCTCAGAAAGAGAATTTAGGAAAACTACCCCATTCACAATAGCCTCGAAAAAAATACAATACTTGGAAATCAATCTAACAAAAAAGGTGAAAGACCTCTACAATGAGAACTACAGAACACTAAAGAAATTAAAGAAAACCTTAGAAGATGATGGAAAGATCTCCCATGTTCTTCGATAGACAGAACTAATATTGTCAAAAATACTACCAAAATTGCTATAAAACGGATTCCATGCGATTCCAATTAAAACCCCAATGACAGGGATCCAAGATGGTGGTCTAGAGGGAGGCTGCATTCCTTGTCGCTCCCCAACGCTGGATTTAAGCAGAGGATATCTGTTTCTTGGTGAGGCAGTTTTTGCTGCTTATCGATCCCCTGCTCTTTACCCCATTTGTCTGCTGTGATCACCTGCAATCTGCCAGCATATCGACGCCTTTTTGAGAGGCAGATTGCTGACTGTCAGGCATTTGTCATCCGCCATTTGCCTGTCTATCACCAGTCCGTCGCCTGCCTTGCCCCATCCATCACCCAATGCTCAAGGTTTACCTCCCGATCATCCGACAGCTGCCAGCAGATTGACCGCAGACCGCCAGTGGAGAACCAGGTGCCTGCTGCTGCTGAAGTTCACTGTTACAGTACCTGCAGGTTTGATTACACGTGGCTGCCACCATTTTGAGACAACAGCATGGCCCTGTAGGACCTCTGGCCAGACTGACTGAGTCCCATCTCCAGGATGCCTCAGCCAACCGATCACTCCCTGCCTCTGGGGCCGTCATATCAACTGACTGCTCCCTGCCGCCAGGACCCCCAGATCAACTGACTGTGCCCTATCACCGGGAACCCAGACCAACTGATTGCACCCAGCCTCCTGGATCCACAACCACACCAAACACAACCAACCTCCAGGACGACTGCCGGACCAACTGCATCTGTCTCCAGGACCTCCAGCTGACCACATCCACCCCTGAGCTGCAGCTCCCCATTTGCTGACATATTTCAAAGCCAGAGCAGCCATCTTGGATAATACTGGAAGCCGGAGCTCCGATCTTCAGGTGGGGCAAATCCATCCTGAGATGCCTGCTGGAGGCTTGAAGCTCATTGTCAGGTACCTCTCATATCAGGCTACTGAACACTGGGAGGTTTCATTAGTATATGACTATTATAGAGTAGATTTTCTTTTTTCTCCTTTTTTAAAAAAAAAAATTTAAGTTTTTATTTCTTTACATTCTTGCTTTTTTTTCCTTCTGTTTACCTGTTCCCTCAGAGTCACTTTCTCCCTTATTTACATGATGTTATTGTCCCTATAGGGGCTATTTGGTCTAGGATTGCATAGTGTCTGATTTGGGTACTGCTAATATTGACCTCCCCTTAAACAAAGGGTTTTGGACACTTATAGGGCCACTTTAAGCCTATAGGGGGAAATCTTCAATACACCAGATCTGCACTGCTAGAGGGGAAGATACATGGACAACATGAAAAAACAAGGGAAGAAAATGATCCAAACAAATCTAGATTCTATATTAATAGAATCCAATGACTGGATGTTAGAAGAAATGTCAGAAAAGGACTTCAGATTATACATGAGTAAGATGATTCGCGAAGCAAAGGATGAGATAAGAGAGCAAATGCAGGCAATGAATGATAATACCAAATAGCTG
The DNA here is from genome assembly GCF_902686455.1 of Sciurus vulgaris. NCBI lineage: Eukaryota > Metazoa > Chordata > Mammalia > Rodentia > Sciuridae > Sciurus > Sciurus vulgaris. Next base: position 2,214,478 of record NW_027632918.1, on the reverse strand, counting down.
AAAGAGCACCTGCAGGAAGCAAAAGATCATTTCAACAAAGAGATAGTGATTCTCAAAAAAAAAAAGAAAAAAAAAAAAAACAGAAATCCTTGAAATGAAGGAGACAATAAACCAAAAAAGGAAAAAAAAAAAAAAAAAAAAAAAAACTCAATGGAAAGCATCACCAAAAGACTAGACCACTTGGAAGACAGAACCTCAGACAATGAAGACAAAATATTTAATCTTGAAAATAAAGTCGCCCAAACAGAGAAGATGGTAAGAAATCATGAACAGAATCTCCAAGAACTATGGGATATCATGAAAAGACCCAAATTTAAGAATTATTGGGATTGAGGAATGCACAGAGAAACAAACAAAGGAATGAACAACCTATTCAATGAAATATATCAGAAAATTTCCCAACCTGAAGAATGAAATGGAAAATCAAATACAAGAGGCTTACAGAACACCAAATGCACAGAATCACAACAAATTCATATCAAGGCACATTATAATGAAAATGCCTAACATTCAAAATAAAGATAGGATTTTGAAGGCCGCAAGAGAAAAAACTTCAGATTACATATAGGGGGAGACCAATACGAATAGCAGCAGACTTCTCACCCAGACTCTAAAAGCTAGAAGGGCCTGGGCCAACATATTTCAAGCTCTGAAAGAACATGGTTGCCAACCAAGAATCTTATACCCAGGAAAACTAACCTTCAGATTTGAAGGTAAAAGAAAATCCTTCCATGATAAACAAAAAGTTAAAAGAATTTAGAAATAGAAAGCCGGCACTACAGAATATTCTCAACAAAATATTCCATGAGGAGGAAATGAAAAACAACAATGGAGGTCAGCAAAGGGAGGAACTACTTAGAGAAAAACCACTCAAAGGAGAAACCAAGCCAACTTAAAAACCAAAAATAAGCCAAATGCCTGGGAATACAAATCATTTCTCAATAATAACCCTGAATGTTAATGGCCTAAACTCATCAATCAAAAGACATAGACTGGCAGATGGATTAAAAAGAAAGACCCAACAATATGCTGCCTGCAAGATACTCATCTCATAGAAAAAGACATCCACAGACTAAAGGTGAAAGGATGGGAAAAAAACCTACCACACACATGGACCCAGTAAAAAAGCGGGGGTTTCCATCCTTATATCACATAAAGTGGACTTCAAGCCAAAGTTAGAAGGGATAAAGAAGGATATTTCATACTGCTTAAGGGAACCATAAATCAGGAAGACATAAGGATACTAAATATATATGCCCCAAACAATGGTGCATCCCTGCACATCAAACAAATCCTTCTCAATTTCAAGAATCACATAGACCACAACACAATAATTCTGGGTGACTTTAACGCACCGCTGTCACCACTAGATAGATCTTCCAAACAAAACCAACAAGGAAACCATAGAACTCAATAACACAATCAATAACCTAGACTAATAGACACATATAGAATATTCCATCCATCAACAAGTGGATACACTTTCTTCTCAGCAGCACATGGAACCTTCCCAAAAATAGACCATATGTTATGCCACAAAGCAGCCCTTAGGAAATGCAAAACAATAGAGATACTGCCTTGTGTTCTATCAGATCATAATGGACTGAGAGTAGAAATCAATGACAACGTAAAAAAAGGAAATTACTCCAACACTTGGAGACTAAATAATATGCTATTGAATGAAACATGGATAACAAAAAACATTCAGGAAGGAGATTAAAAAGTTCTTAGAGGTCAATGAGAATGATGATACAACATATCAAAATCTCTGGGACACTATGAAAGCGGTACTAAAAGGAAAATTCATTGCATGGAGCGCATTCCAGAAAACAATGAAGAGTCAACAATTAAATGACCTAACATTACAGCTCAAAGCCCTAGAAAAAGAAACCAGAATAACAGCAAAAGTAGAAGACAGGAAATAATTAAAATCAGAGCTGAAATCAATGAAATCGAAACAAAAGAAACAATTCAAAAAATTGACATAACAAAAAGTTGGTTCTTTGAGAAAGTAAACAAAATAGATAAACCCTTAGCCACACTAACAAAGAGGAGAGAGAAGACTCAAATTACTAAAATGCATGATGCAAAAGGAAATATCACAGACACCACTGAGATACAGAACATAATGAGAAGCTAATTTGAAAATCTGTATTCCAACAAAATAGAAAGTACGAAGACATTGACAAATTCTAGACACATATGCTCCGCCCAACAAAAAGGAGGACATACAAATTTAAACAGATCAATATCAAGCAATGAAATAGAAGAAGCCATTAAAAATCTACCATCCAAGAAAAGCTCAGGACCAGACGGATTCTCAGCCGAGTTCTACAAGATCTTCAAAGAAGAACTCATTCCAATAGTTCTCAAAGTATTCTAGGAAATAGAAAAGGAGGGTACCCCACCGAACTCATTCTATGAACTAATATCACCTCATACCCAATCCAGGCAAAGACACATCAAGGAAACAAAATTTAGACCGATATCCTTGATGAATATAGATGCTAAGATCCTTAACAAAATATTGGAAACTGTATCCAAAAGCATATTAAGAAATTGTGCACCAGGATCAAGTGGGGTTCATTCTGGAATGCAAGGATGGTTTAACATCGGTAAATCAATAAACGTAATCCATCATGTCAATGGACTTAAGGATAAGAATCATTTGGTTATTCAATTGACGCAGAAAAATCATTTGACAATATGCAACACCCCTTCATGCTGAAAACACTAGAAAAAATAGGGATAGTAGGAACATACCTGAACATTGTAGAGGCTATTTATGCTAAGCCCATGGCCAACATCATTCTTAATGGAGAAAAACTAAAAAGCATTCCCTTTAAAAACGGGAACAAGACAGGGATGTTCTCTTTCACCACTTCTATTTAACATTGTCCTCGAATCTCTAGCCAGAGCAACTAGGCAGACTAAAGAAATTAAAGGGATACGAATAGGAAAAGAACTTAAGCTGTCACTATTTGCGGATGACATGATTCTATATTTAGAGGATTCAAAAACCTCCTTCAGAAAACTTCTACACCTCATCAGTGAATTCAGCAAAATAGCAGGCTATAAAATCAACAGCATTTTTATATGCAAGCGATGAAACAGCTGAAAGGGAAATGAGGAAAACAACTGCATTTGCAATAGCCTCAAAAAGAATAAAATACTTGGGTATCAATCCAACCAAAGAGGTAAAAGATCTCTACAATGAAAACTCAAAACACAGAAGAAAGAAATTAAGGAAGACCCTACAAGATGGAAAGATCTCCCATGTTCTTGGATAGGCAGAATTAATATTGTCAAAATGGCCATACTACCAAAAGTGCTATACAGATTCAATGCAATTCCAATTAAAATTCCAATGACGTACCTCACAGAAATAGAGCAAGCAATCATGAAATTCATCTGGAAGAATAACCCAGAATAGAAGCAATCCTTAGCAGGAAGAATGAAACAGGGGATATCGCAATACCAGAACTTCAACTATACTACAAAGCAATAGTAACAAAAACAGCATGGTATTGGCACCAAAATAGACAGGTAGATCAATGGTACAGAATAGAGGACACGGACACAAACCCAAATAAATACAATTATCTCATACTAGAAAAAGGTGCGAAAATATGCAATGGAGAAAAGATCGCCTCTTCAACAAATGGTGCTGGGAAAACAGGAAATCCATGTGCAACAGAATGAAACTAAACCCCTATCTCTCACCCTGCACAAAACTCAACTCACAATGGATCAAGGACCTTGAAATCAGACCAGACCCTGCATCTTATAGAAGAAAAATTAGGTCCAAATCTTCACCTTGTTGGCTTAGGATCAGACTTCCTTAACAGGACTCCCATAGCACAAGAAATAAAAGCAGGAATCAATAACTGGGATAGATTCAAACTAAATAGCTTTCTCTCAGCAAAGGAAACTGTCAGTAATGTGAAGAGGGAACCTACAGAGTCGGAGAAAATCTTTGCCACTCATACTTCAGATAGAGCGCTAATTTCCAGAATCTATAAAGAACTCAAAAAACTCTACACCAAGAATACAAATAACCCAGTCAACAAATGGGCTAAGGATATGAACAGACACTTCACAGAAGAAGATCTACAAGCAATCAACAAACATATGAAAAAATGTTCACCATCTTTAGTAATAAGAGAAATGCAAATCAAAACTACACTAAGATTCCATCTCACCCCAATTAGAATGGCAATTATCAAGAATACAAGCAACAATAGGTGTTGGAGAGTATGTGGGGAAAAAGGTACACTCATACATTGCTGGTGGGACTGCAAATTAGTGCAGCCACTCTGGAAAGCAGTGTGGAGATTCCTTAGAAAACTTGGAATGGACCTACCATTTGACCCAGCTATCCCACTCCTCGGCCTATATCCAAAGGACTTAAAATCAGCATACTACAGAGATACAGCCACATCAATGTGTATAGCAGCTCAATTCACAATAGCCAGATTGTGGAGCCAACCTAGATGCCCCTCAATTGATGAATGGATAAAGAAAATGTGATATATATATGATGTATATGTGATGTAATATGATATATATATGATATATGTGATATATATGCAATATTCCATATATATGCAATGGAATAATTCATCCATAAAGAATAATGAAATCATGGCATTTGCAGGCAAATGGATGAAATTGGAGAATATCATGCTAAGTGAGATAAGCCAATCTCAAAAAACCAAAGGACAAATGATCTCGCTGATAAGCGGATGATGACACATAATGGATGGTGGGCGGGGGGCAAGAATGGAGGTAGGAGGGACTATATAGATGGAAAAGAGGGGTGGGGGAAGGGAAAATTAACCGAATGAGTCAAAAACTATTACCCTATGTAAATGTATGATTACACAAATGGTATGCCTCTACTTCATGTACAAACAGAGAAACAAGGTGTATCCCATTTGTTTACAATAAAAATAAATTTTAAAAAAAGAAATAAAACAAGTGTGAGAAATTTTGTAGAGAAGAGAGAGAGAGAGAGAAACCAAAAGTATGCCCTTCAAGGACATATCCCCATTATCCACCTCCTTCAACAAGGCACAATCTCCCAAATTTTCCACCACCTTCCAGTAGTGTAACAGGCTGGTAACCAAGCACATGACTTGTAGCAGGTATTTTGGGTCCAAAACATAATAAGTTCTAATATACAAATCAGGCTTTCTCACCATAGTACAATCTCCTTCTCCTGTGGACATCTGTAAACAGTACTGCAGACCACTGAAACATTGAAACCACATCTCATATAACCTCTTCACGAGAAATCCTTTTCACCTTGATTGGACCCTGAATTCTGTACCTGAGCATGCCCCAGTTTAGACTTCTTTGTCATCTAGACCTGACTTCTTTCTGCATTTGGAACCCTCTGGGTTTCTGAAGCTCTCCTAAACTTGCAGAAATCCATAAAATTCTTAACCCTGCAAATATTTGAATATTAAACTGAAAGGTAAGGGAAGGAAAACAAATTAAGGGGAACTAATGGAATAAGAAAATGAAGAGAGATAAGAAACTTTGATTTTTTTTAATCATTTAAGATCAAGATTTGTGCCAACAGCCTAAATTAAATTCTAAGATATTCATCCTGTCACTTATTTAATACACATGTCTATTGATGACTTCCTGTGTATCAGACCTGGATAATTCATTTCCTTCACTTTTAAAACCAAAAGTCAAGAATATATCATATGTATTGATAAAAAACAATTTCTTGTTTTTGATTTTTAGAACTAATTTATTTATCAAATTTGAATCCAGTATAGTTCAATTTGTATTATGTGTGTGGGCAAATATAAATTACTTTAAGTGCTGAAACATGGGTATCATGCTGGGATTTACAAGTGAAACATAAAAGGGAAACAATAACACATTAATTACATGTACCATATGCAAGTATATATACATATAGCATATAGTAAGTGCTAATTATATGTCAAGCTCTTTTATAAATATTTTACATGTAGCTTCCCATTTAATTCTCATAAATTCTTGTGAAAAGTCTTATTTCTGTATTTTTATAGAAAGAACAGATGCAACATCAATATAAGTGGAAAGGTTCAGCATGAACACTTTTCCCTATTTGTCTCAATGGTACAATCAAATATATATTTACATATTAATCAAAAGGTAACCAGGCTAGTGATTTTTGTAGAAAATAAATGAGAGCAAGCTGAGTTCCTTGTTTTCTTTTCCCACATATTTTCGAGACATGAAATGGAAGAAGTCAACAGCACAGAAATGTCAGTAAGCAGTGACAAAACCAAAAAGGACTCCCCAAAGTCTGACCTCTCCAACCAAAGTGCCAGGAACTTATAGACAGTAACTGTTTTACTCCACTCAGCATCAGAGAAAAATTCTGACGCACTTACACAGTTGCTGATAAAGGACTTGTGGTGAGTCTGGACTTTCACCTTGCAAAAGTGTAATAACATACCTTAACTGAAATGAATCATGATTTAAATATTCATAGAACATAAAATCTCTAGGAAAAAAACAGGAGAAAATTGTTGAGTTGCTGAGGACAGACAAGGAGTTCTTGGACTCTGCCACAAACAGTAGTATTTTCCAAGAAGAAATTTTGGTAAATTTTATACCATCAATTAAACTTTGGGTTTGGGAAATATGTTGCCAAAGAATGAAAGGAATAAACTATACACTGAGATAAAATATTTGGAAACCTTAAAATCTACAAAAATCTAGTATCTAGAAGATATACAGAATTATCAAAATCAACAATAAAATAAACAACCTAAGGAGAAATAGGCATAGACAGTTTACTGAAAGGGAAGAATACAAACAGGGAAACACATTCATGAAATGATGTTACCATCATTAACCATTAATAAAACATGAATTAATATCACAGTGAGATTCTAATACATACCTGTTAGAATCGGATTTAAAAAATAGTGATGGAAATGAATGTTGGTAAGAATATGAAAAACTAAATCACTTACTATTACCTGTGGGAAGAGAAGATGGTGTAGCATTCTGGAAATCAAATTGTCAGTTTAAAAAACAACACATACACTGAAACAGCAATCATGATTCTGGGCATTTTCCCAAAGAAATAATAATTTATGCTCAGACATACAAAAATCTATATACATATGTTTATAAAAACTTTATTCATTGAAACCAAAACCTAGAAAGAGCCAATATCCTCCAACAGGTGACTACTTAACCATGCTGTTGTATTTGCATAATGGGAAGTAGAAAGAAAGCTAAGTCGATTCATATACATAGCATCCTGGATGCATATGTAGATTATTATACTAAGTGAATCAATCCAAATCCCACAGAAGCAGACTATATTTTCCCCATTAATAGAAAAATCTTGAAGGATAAAATGATAGAAATGGAGAACAGATTGATGATTTCTAGGTATAATGGTTGGTGGAGAGGGAAGTAAAAACGACTAGGAGAGGGCAGCATCAGAATTACTTGTGGTGATAGAATGGCTCTGGATCTTGACAGTGTCCACGGCAAGGTTCTGTTGTGATATCCCACCATAGGATGCTGCCATTGTGGCAAATCAAATAAGGCACATGGATTCTGTGTGCATCTTTCTCTGTTACCAACAGTGTATGATTCTGTAACCAATTCAAAGTAGAAACTTTGACTTTTAAAATAAATTGAAGAGTAGAGCTGCATTGTCTCTCTCCAGGTCCCATACTCTCAACACTATCACATCCTGAACTGTTTTTCTTGATTGTCTTTAAGTGTCCTTGATTTGTGTGTATGAAGGTAACTTTCCAACGAGTTCATGGAGGTTCAATGGGGAGAAGATGATGGGAAGTCTCCCGTGTGACTCCATTTGAGGCTCTTCATGACAGTCTTCTTTCTCTAGACTCATTTTTTGCCAATGCTATATCCAAATAAGGAAAACATTTGAAATGCTAATTCTAATTACTGGAAAAATTCTCAGCATGAAAAGAAAAATATCCACTTTAAAACTTGCTTGTTTGTTTTGAAAAGAATGAAAACATAGAGATCAAGCTAGGGTTTCTTTTCCTTTGCAAATCAAGAGAATAAGGTGCTGTGATATGACTTTTATTTTGTGACTATTACAATGTACCCATCCAAATCGACAGCAAAGAGCAGGTGACTGTTTTCTCCTTGATTATATTTTCCAAGAAGGAGGGACTCCCAAATTACCAAAGAGCAGAGGAAAAAGTTTTAGAAAACCTGAATTCAGAAAGTTAGGAACCAGTGTATTTTAGGGTTCTCCAAAGAGTAGAAACAATAAGGTGTGCATACAGAGAAAGATATTTATTTTAAAGCAATGACTCACATGATTATGGAGCCTGGCAAGACCAGAATCAGCAATCAGAAGACACAAATGATTGCTATGAAAATCAAATACTTATACTTTAGTGCAAAATTTAGTTTCAAATTTAAAATTGAATTTCATGATAATTAAAAAGTAAAATCAAATTTGTTTTGCCATGTACACTCTCATTTCTTGTGACTTAAATATTGCTCATGTTATTTTTCTTGCAAATTTTTATTAGTTTTTGCTATAAGAACATTTAGCAATTAGTAGCCTAAAAAAAGTAATATTACTCAAAGTTTGTTTAAAATAAGACCCATATTTATATGGTAGAAACTTTTAATAAACTTTGGATTTTTTAAAATAGGAAATGTTGTTTACATTGCTATAAGAAAAAGATTCCCCTTGTTTTAAAAAAAATCAGAGACTTCAGTATCTCTGACATTCCTCAACAACAGTTACTTGTCTATAAACTGCCATTTCCATTCAATTCTATCAAGCTGTCTCTTGGCCAGGCCTATGTCTAGAAGAGATGATTAAGCAATCAGGACATCTGCTTCACGCAAAATAGCCCTCTGGTCCTATAGTGAAATCACAGTGTTATGACTTATGGCCATAAGTACTCCCACCCAAGGCAAGGGAGATACTGACAAAATGACTTCTGGTGATCTGCATACAGAGTTAGAATTCTGGACCCAAGGATGGAATCTGCAAAGAGAGAAATTCCTCCTATTCACAAAGGTTGTTACTACAGAATGCAGGGGAAATATGTAATGCTCTAGTATTGAAGTGCAGACATCATAAGTAATGTTTAAAAATATAATTGGAGTGACTGTATGCTCCCCATAGATCATGCTTCACATCAAGTAATATGATGGGTTGGGAGAAATATTCTTGAATGTGAGAAAATTCCCAGCAGGCAAAACTCAAAGAAAACTACATCTGGTCATATGATAACAATCCACTGTAAATTAAAGACAAAATGTTGACAACAGCTACAGTACAACCATGTACACTTATGGTTATTGAAATGACTGTTCATTTCTTATCAGAATCTATAAAAGAGAAGAAAAAGGCAAAATTAAAATAAAAGTATATGAAATTCTGGAAAAAAGACCACTAGCCCAATGGAAATATACTTCAGGAATAAGGGGAAAATAAGAACACTCTTAGATTAAGTAAAACTAAGAGAATACATAGGCAGTATGTTACATCTAAAGGAAATGGGAAAGTATGCTATTTGAGCAGAAAAGACTTCAGACCAGAAGGAATCAAGTAACATGAGGAATAAAAGTGGAGCAAAAGAAATTGCTCATAGCCTGGTAAATGTACCACCATGTTCCTCTCATATTAAATCTTTTAATATACACTTGACAATAGGAAACAAAAGGAATAACCATGCCCATACAAAATTGAAAGGCATAAAACTGTCCCTATTGTAAATGACATGATTGCTTACCTGGAAAATACCAAGTTACCTACACTGAAACTCCCGGAACTAATAAATGAATATAACAGGGTCATAGGATACAAAGTCAACACCCTAAAATCATTTATAATTTGATATTGCATCTTATAGAGATCCCTTCAACAAATGCTGTTGGAACAATGCCTGCTACACAGAAAAAAATACTAATAAGCACATCAAACTAAACCTCATACCTTGTATCAAAATTAACTGTAAGTGAATACTATATTTATATTTGAAGTACAAAATATAACGTTTAAATATAAAAGTCAAGTTCTAAATTTAATTTTAAGTTTGAAAATTTCAGTGTAAATTATTAATTTTTGGAAGAAAAAATGTTTGATGTGGCATAGGCAAGGTATCTTAGATAACAATAATAACCTAGACTTTTCCTTTATGAAACACACTTTTAGAAGAATGAAGCACACACCAAACAAAGTATTTTCAAATCACATCTGACAAAGAACATGTATTCAGGATACATTAAGAACTCTCAAACTTACCAGAAAAAAAAAAAAAAAAAAAACTCAATTCAAAAATGAGCACAGGATTTGAAGAGATACCTCACCAAAGAGAAAATAAGAATGTCAGATAACTTGGATTGTTGATTGACTGTGTATTTGTAAAGAAGAGGACTTATTTCTCACAATTCTAGAGATGGGGAATTCTGACCAAGAGATTGGCAACAATCTCTGGTGAGGGCTGCTCTTTGCTTCCAAGATGGATCCTCAGTGCTGCAGCCTTCAAAGAGGTTCATATATGAGTTAGCTCAAATAAGTGCTGTGCTCTCGCATGGTGGAAGGCGGAAGGGCAAAGAGTCAAACCCACCTACTCAAGTCATTCTATTAGGAGACTCAATTGCATTCATAAGGGATAAGCCCTCATGGTCTAATCACCCCTTAGAGATTTCCACCATGTAATAACTATCACTTTAACAACTACTGAATTTTAAAGGGGGTCTGTTCAAACCAAACTCTAAAATGCTCTAAAAATTGTTCAAAATCTCTCTCCGCCAGAAAACTGTATATTAAAAATCACTATAATACACTAAAATATATCTATTAAAAATAAATATAAAAATAATAATGAAACTGAAAATACTAAGTGCTGACAAGGACCAAGAACTAGAATGCTCTTACACTTCTAATGAAACTGAAAAATGGGACAGAAGCTCTCAAATCAGTTTTAGAATTTCTGAGGTTAAACATCCACTTCTTATGTGACCCAGTAATGTTATTCCTGTGTATTTACCTAAGGATTCTCAAAACACATGCACACTCACAAATTTGTATACCAATGTTAATTTCAGCTGTACCCTTAATAGCCAAAAACTGGAACAAATGGTCTTCTGTAAGTGATTTAACAAATAAAACCATTGCACATTCATATAATGGAATACAACTCAACAATAAAAATGAGCTACTAACTAATAATGCAACATGAATGGAACATAAATATCTTTTTTAATTTAAGGAAGCCAGCCTCAATGACTACATATTACAAGATTTAATTATATGGTATGCTAGAAAACCACAGAGATTGAAAATAGTCTGTGGTTGCCATGGCTTAGAAAGTAGCATATGGATACAAATAGCACAAGGGAGATGACTTTCATGAGGTGTTACAACTGTTCCATATCACAATTATGGTAGTGTTTGCACAAATCTGCCCATGTGTTACATCTTGCAGAATCTTACACCAAAGAAATAGATCAATTTTTCTGTGTACTGATTTAAAAATAAACCATAAAGAACATTAATGTGTTCCTCAGGGAGTCTAGGAGGAGACACTTTCCTCAACTCGGTGCTGCACTGAAGTATCTCTGCTTTTGTTTAGTGCCTTACAGATAATCCATTGGCAGCCTGTGGTTACATGAAACTGATTTTTCATTCCTTTTTATTTTCCTCTTTCATTCCATTCTTCCTCCTCTCCTCTTTTATTTTTCTAGATTCCTTTGCAAAATCTGCTGTTTTCTTCTTTCAATTCACCACTTTTTTTTTCTCTCTCACTCTCTTTTTTTTATGTGTATGTTGTGGAAACTTTATTTAGAGTAGAAAAGAAGCTGCATATTAATTCAATTTTTGTATTAAATATTCCCAACTTGATGGATAATTTCTTGACCATTTTGAGATGTAGAACCTGGTATTAGAAATCAGTAGCCTCTGGAGCTGAGATTTAAATTCAGCTATTCCCTAATAATAAAGGATAATTCAATTTTACTATAGTATTTTACAAAAGTGATCAGATTTCCTAATATGTATTAGGCCACTCATCTTTAACTATAATTTAATAAACATCATTTAAAGTAAAATTAGCAAGTGCTTCTCATTCAAACCTTATTACACCCATTTTTAAAAAATCAATGTTTATTTATTTGTTTTTGTACCAGGGATTGAATTCAGGGGCACTTAACCACAGAGCCCATCCCCCAAATCCCCTTCCCATTTTTGTATTTTATTTAGAGACAGGGTCACACTGAGTTGCTTAGGGTGTCACTAAGTTCTAAGTTGCTGAGGCTGATGTTGAACTTACAATCCTGCTGCTTTATCATCCCAAGCAACTTGTGTTAGAGGCGTATGCCACTGCCTGCTGCGAGATTTTAATTTTTGTTGGGTATTTTCTAGATGGAAATGAACATGAAGAACAGCACCTAATGCCTGTTGAATTATGATAAAATTAAACCTCTTTAGTTCATAATTTTCACTCCACCTCAGTGGAAAATCTTTTACAGAAAACAGTTCTCAAATATACTTCTTTTTTTTTTCTTTACTTTTTTTTTAATTAAAAATCATAAATTTACATAGGGCAATGTTGTTTGTTCATTCTGTTATTTTTTCCCTTCCCCCACCCCTCCCACCCCTCTTTTCCCTCTTTTCCTTCTATACAGTCCTTCCTTCCTCCATTCTTACCACCCTCCTTATCCCTAACCCTAAACCTAACCCTAACGCTAACCCCTCCTACCCCCCATTATATGTCCTCATCTGCTTATCAGCGAGATCATTCGTCCTTTAGTTTTTTGAGATTGGCTCATCTCACTTAGCATGATATTCTCCAATTTCATCCATTTGCCTGCAAATGCCATAATTTTATCATTCTTCATGGCGGAGTAATATTCCATTGTATATATATATATATACACACCACAGTTTCTTTATCCATTCATCAACTGAAGGGCATCTAGGTTGGTTCCACAATCTGGCTATGGTGAATTGAGCAGCTTTGAACATTGATGTGGCTGTATCTCTGTAGTATGCTGATTTTAAGTCCTTTGGGTATAGGCCAGGGAGTGGGATAGCTGGGTCAAATGGTGGTTCCATTCCAAGCTTTCTGAGGAATCTCCATACTGCTTTCCAGAGAGGCTGCACTAAAATTTAGAATGAACAAGGAAATATCACAACAGACAAGAGTGAAATACAAAACATAATTAGAAGCTATTTTGAAAATCTATACTCCAACAAAACAGAAAACCTTGAAGACATCAACAAGTTTCTAGAGACATATGATTTACCTAAACTGAATGAGGAGGACATACACAACTTAAATAAATGAATTTCAAGCAATGAAATAGAAGAGGTCATCAAAAGCCTACCAACAAAGAAAAGTCTGGGACCAGATGGATTCTCAGCTGAGTTCTACAGAACTTTTAAAGAAGAGCTCATTTCAATACTTCTCAAAGTATTCCATGAAATAGAAGAGGAGGGAACCCTCCCTAACTCATTCTATGAAGCCAATATCACACTGATACCTAAACCAGACAGAGACACATTGAGGAAAGAAAATTTCAGACCAATATCCTTAATGAACATCGACGCAAAAATTCTCAACAAAATTTTAGCAAATCGCATACAAAAATATATTAAAAAGATAGTGCACCACGATCAAGTGGGTTTCATCCCAGGGATACAAGGTTGGTTCAACATCAGGAAATCAATATACTTCTAATTTATAAAAAAATATTCTGCCAACAGCTACTGTCAGAATGTTCATAAAATATAAGTATGCACAACTCTGTGAACAGTAGTATAGGTTCAATGTGCCAAAAACTTTTGTTTCAAGTCAGCATCTGGTTTGCTCTTATTTTATCAATGAGAAAGCCAAGATGGAATGAATAAAGATATAATGCTGTAACCTACTCATTCACAGAACTCAATTATAGTACTACTGTTAGTGTGTATTTATTATTGTCAGTGCTCCTAAATTTCTGGCTTTGATTTTGTGTAAAATGATATTTGTACAATATTTTTATGTTTACAAAAATTTTATTAAAGTGTTTTCTACTTGCCGGTGTGCTAAGTTGTTTTTAGTGAGTGAAGAGGGGATGTGAGATATGTTTTTATAATGCTTGTTGCTATTTTATTACATTAAAACTGTTTGTTCTAATGTTCTAAAGTTCTGCTTCAGTTTTACTTTGTTAAAATCATTTCCAAACTAGTTTATCTGACATCAGTATGAACCCTGTTTTAGCTTAACACATGTAATAGAGAAATAGATACAGAAACAATGATAGATATGCATTCATGTATGAGTTAACTCAAATACATGCATCAACATCTTTTTCTACAACGAGGCCAAAAAAAAAACCAACCCAGAAGTAATACATACATACAATTTTAAGAACTTGATTTTTAAATATCTTTCTTCAATAAAGGGAACCAGGGTATCTCAGATAAATGGATGAGTCCATGATTGAGGTAAGACAAAATACATCTTGGATCATCAACAAATTTGAAAACAGCCCATAATTTCATGAACCTGACCCAACTTCATGCTTTCTCTTATGATCTTCCACATATTATTATTTCATCTAAAAATGTGAAGTAAACTTCAACTCCCTACCTCACAGGTCAGTTGTCTTCCAAAGGTGCACTTCTAAGTGTGTCACCTTTAATCTCAAAATATATTTCTGCATGGAAATAATGCTGAATGCTTGCCTGACTCCCAAGTTGAGGTAGTGCTCAACAGCTTAATTTACCCCTGGCTTATCAACCTCAACATCTTTATCTTGCCAAAGGCAAAACCAAGGTTGTACCTAGTTCTGTACCCTTGTCAAGGTCACCCAGTGAAGAGGGATTTGAATCCTCCTCTATCAACTTTGAAGTATTTGCCTCTCCTCACACTACCCTTCAGCAAGACAAAACTTGCTAACATATTTTTCCTTTCTTGGTAATCTCTTGGAAGAAGCCATGTCAGGTTAAAGTTGGAAGATCTAGGAGGGCATTTTCCCAAGAAGCAGCTTTTCCCCAAGTCCAGGTGTGTGGAGTCCAGCAAGTCTGGTGTCCCCAGCCTGCTGCAGTGTACTCGGGGCCTGGCACTGCTGCCCAGAGACCCAAAGGCCCAGTGCCCAGATGGTCCTGTCTCCAGAACCCAGAGTCCCCTTCAGGGACAAATGGGGGTGGTGGGGAAAGGGAATGGGGAGGGAAGCCCAAGACAAAAGACCAGAACCAGAAGGTGCTCCCAGGGCTGGGCTCCCAAAGCAGCCAGAGATCCCTCTCCAGCTGGTCCCACTGGGTCAAGGTCCAGACCTGGCCAGCAGCCCCCAGGCCCCGCCCCTGCCTCTCACCACTAGGTTGGACCCACCTATCCCTGCCTACTGCCTGCTGTGAGGGCTGCAATCTCTGTTTAAAGTACTCACTTGTTTTCCCAGATGATCCCTCAGTTATTGCCCCAAATCCTCAAGGGCTCAGAGGGACCTGTGACTGGTCCTGGGGGACAAAAGACAGGCAGCATGCAGGAGACACTTGTGAGGTGACTGTGATGGAGAATGCCCACCTTCCAGCTCCTGCAGCCCTGGGCAGCATAGCAGCAGCCTTGAGGTTTGGTTGCTGCAGCGGCAGGATCGTGGAATGGCGGCCTCTGGTGGCAGCAGCAGCAAAGTACAACCGCTTCAGGCATAGGGTGTCCTGCACCAAGTTCAGGAGTAGAGCATTGACCTCAGGGCGTCTGTGCAGGTGTCCGTGTCCAGCTGCAGTTTGGAAATGCAGTTGCAGCATGGTAAAGATGACGGTGGCAGCAGAAGAGTCCGGAAGTCACGGTGGGCACAACGGAGGTGTCCAGACATGAGCATCTTTGTCCTGCTGTACTTCCAGGAGTCTGGCTGCACTGGTGATGATGTCACTGATTGTCACTGTGGGTGTCCCTGGTAGAGTCCGGTGGTAACAGCCTGGAGCTCGAGACAGGCGCTGGCAGGAGCCACACGCAGCTGCATCGTGGTCTGGTCAGTTCGGGCACCAGGTGTGGGCGTGGAGTGAAGCGCATTGACATTTGGCTTTGGTGGGCAGCATCGGTGTCCAGCCGGGGTTTGGGAGTCTGGTGCTGGGCAGGGTAGGGGCCCCAGAAGAGTCTGGAAGCAGGGGCAGCAGCCACAGAGGCATCCAGCCCTGAGTGTCTTCATCCTGCTGTGGCGACAGGAGTCCGGCTGCGTGGAGGTGAAGGCGGCATCCGGTGGCCTTGTGGGGAGTCCGGTGGCTGCAGAGAGGAGCTCCAGGCTGGTGGCGGCGGGGAGGGCGAGGGGCAGTGGGCGTCAGAGTCAGAGGGCCACCATTAGCTGGGGTGGCCTTCGAGGTGGCTGCTCTAGGGCCTTGGCCTCACTCCTGGCGGAGCCTACCTGCTCAGGAAGCAGGACAGGAGGCGGAGGTACCCAGACAGATGCCCAGGACCTTATGCTGCCCATGCATGGAGCACCTCGCACTGGCCTTGAGCCCACTGGGTGGCTGCTCGCCACACCCCCGCTACGGCCTCTGCAGGGGAACTAGGCCACCTGCCAGGTGTGGTGCCTTGGGAGAGGACCCCCTCCCTCCCCAGCCACATACCACATGGGCTGTGGGGCAGAGCCCCGAGGACCTAGGACATCTTCATCCTCAAAGCGCATTTCAGTGGCTGAGGGTGGCAGAAGACCAAGACCAAGGACACCGAGCCTCAGTCTCCCTCTGCCGCCTCTGCTCTCCACCCTCCTCCTGCCACAGGGATGCGCTTTGTGGGTGAGGGTTTACTAGGCACCTCCCCCCCAACTACTGCTCTCCACCACAGCCCAGGGGAAATGGGGTTGGGGAGGTGGGTGTCTCCTCTAAAGGCTGCCCCAGTTCTTTAGCCCATTTATTGATTGGGTTCTTTGAATTTTTGGTGTAAATTTTTTTAAGTTCTTTATAATACAAAAATAAAATAAACCAATCAATAAATCAGCTAAGGGCCCGCATGTCCCACAAGCCGAGGTCACACGCCATCTCGGAGCTAGCTGGCCACCTGACCCCACATTGAGGTCGGACGCCATAGCTGAGCCTGCCTCCCTGCCCCCCTACTGCTGAGGGACACTGCACTTGCCTCTGTGCTGACTCAACACACCCTTGCTGGGACCTCCCAGTTACTTTGGAGGCTGGTGCAGGCATTTTGAATTATTCCTGAGGGCGTGGCCATCATCATCGGAAGGGCGGCTCCCTTCCTGAGACACCTACAGGAGACTGGAGGCCCTTTGACAGGACTCAGAATTCAAGAAGAGGAGATATTGAGAGACTTGGGACCAACTCAGAGCAGCCAGGTGAGTCTCTCCCACTGGGCAAGGCTCCCTGGATGGGTCAGTGGTCCCGGAATGCAGGGAACTTCGTGGAGTAGAGTTGCTCAGTGAGACTCCCCCACTGGAGCCGTTGAAACAAGGGAAGAAAATATCCCAAACAAACCTAGATGCTACATCAATAAAATCCAATGACAGTATGGCAGAAGAAATATCAGAAAGGGAGTTCAGAATGTACATAATTAAAATGATCAGAGAAGCAAACAATGAGATGAAAGAGCAAATGCAGGCATTAAATGATCGCACCTCACAGTAGTTAAAAGAGCAAATGCAGGAAGCAAAAGATCATTTCAATAAAGAGTTAGAGATATTGAAAAAAAAAAACCAGAGAAATCCTTGAAATGATTAAAAACTCCACAGAAAGCATAACCAGTAGGATAGAACACCTGGAAGATGGAACCTCAGATATTGAAGACAAAATATTTAATCTTGAAAACAATGTTGACCAAACACAGAAGATGGTAAGAAATCATGAACAGAATCTACAAGAATTATGGGATATCATGAAAAGGCCAAATTTAAGAATTATTGGGATTGAGGAAGGCACAGAGATATAAACCAAAGGAATGAACAATCTATTCAATGAAATAATAACAGAAAATTTCCCAAATCTGAAGAATGAAATGGAAAATCAAGTACAAGAGGCTTATAGGACTCCAATTATACAAAATTACAATAGACCCACACCAAGGCACATTCTAATGAAAATACCTAACATACAAAATAAAGACAGAATTTTAAAGACTGCGAGAGAAAAGAATCAAATAACATTCAGGGGAAAACCAATACAGATATCAGCAGATTTTCCAATCCAGATCCTAAAAGATAGAAGGGCCTGGAATAACATTTTTCAATCCCTGAAACAAAATGGATGCCAACCAAGAATCTTATACCCAGCAAAACTTACCTTCAAATTTGATGATGAAATAAAATCCTTCCATGATAAACAAAAGCTAAAAGAATTTACAAAAAGAAAGCCAGCATTACAGAACATTCTCAGCACAATATTCCATGAGGAAGAGATGTAAAACAGAAGCAAATCATCAAAGGGAGGAATTATCCTAAAGGAATTGTCAAATAAAGGAGGAACCAAGTTGTGTCAAAATATAAATAAATAAATAAATAAATAAATAAATAAATAAATAAAAATGAGCCAAATGACTGGGAATACAAATCATATCTCAATAAAAACCCTGAATATTAATGGCCTGAATTCATCAATCAAAAGACATAGACTGGCAGATTGGATTAAAAGGAAAGATCCAACAATATGTTGCCTGCAAGAGACTCACCTCAAAGAAAGAGATACCCATAGACCAAAGGTGAAAGGATGGGAAAAAGTATACCATGCACATGGACTCAGCAAAAAACCTGGAGTATCCATCCTCATTTCAGATAATGTGGACTTCAAGCCAAAACTAGTCAGAAGGGATAAAGAAGGACATTACATACTGCTTAAGGGAAGCATAAATCAGCAAAACATAACAATCATAAATATCTATGCCCCAAAGAGTGGCTCATCCAAGAACATCAAACAAATGCTTCTCAATTCCAGAAATCAAATAGACCATAACACAATAATACCAGGCGATTTTAACACGCCTCTCTCACCACAGGTCAGATCTTCCAAACAAAAATTGAACAAAAAAACCATATATCTCAATAACACAATCAATAATTTAGACATAATATTTATAGAATATACCATCCAACCAAGAGCGAATACACTTTCTTCTCAGCAGCACATGGCTCCTTCTCTAAAATAGACCATATACTATGCCATAAAGCTAATGTTAGCAAATACAAGAAGATAGAGATACTACCTTGTATTCTATCAGATCATAATGGAATGAAATTAGAAATAAATGAAAGAGTAAAAAACAGAAACTACTCCAACACCTGGAGATTAAACAATATGCTATTATATGATGAATGGATAACAGAAGATATTAGGAAGGAAATTAAAAAATTCTTAGAGGTAAATGAGAACAAAGAAACATCATATCAAAGTCTCTGGGACACTATGAAAGCAGTACTTAGTGGAAAATTTATTTCATGGAGCCCATTCAATAAAAGAAGTAAAACTCAACAAATAAACGACCTAACACTACAGCTCAAAGCCCTAGAAAAAGAAGAACAGAGCAACACCAAAAGTAGTAGAAGACAGGAAATAGTTAAACTCAGAACTGAAATCAACGAAATCGAAACCAAAGAAACAATACAAAAAATTGACAAAGTAAATAGTTGGTTCTTCAAAAAAATAAAATTGATAAACCCTTAGCCACACTAACAAAGGGAAGATGAGAGAAAACCCAAATCACTAAAATTTGGAATTAACAAGGAAATATCACAACAGACACGATTGAAATACAAAACATAATTAGAAGCTATTTTGGAAAATCTGTATCCAAAAAAATAGAAAATTTTGAAGACATCAACAGGTTTCTAGAGACATATGAATTGCCTAAACTGAATGAGGAGGACATACACAATTTAAATAGACCAGTTTCAAATAATGAAATAGAAGAAGTCATCAAAAGCCTACCAACAAAGAAAAGTCCGGGATCAGATGGGTTCTCAGCTGAGTTCTACAAAACCTTTAAAGAAGAGCTCATTCCAATACTTCTCAAAGTATTCCATGAAATAGAAGAGGAGGGAACCCTCCCAAACTCATTCTATGAAGCCAATATCACCCTAATACCTAAACCAGACAGAGACACGTCGAGGAAACAAAATTTCAGACCAATATCCTTAATGAACATCGACGCAAAAATTTTCAACAAAATTTTAGCATATTAAAATGATAGTGCACCATGATCAAGTGGGTTTCATTCCAGGGATGCAAAGTTGGTTCAACATCAGTAAATCAATAAATGAAATTCACCATATCAATAGACTTAAATTCAAGAATCACATGATTATTTCAATAGATGCAGAAAAAGCATTTGATAAAATACAGCATCCCTTCATGCTCAAAACACTAGAAAAAATAGGGTAGTGGTAACATTCCTTAACATTGTAAAGGCCATCTATGCTAAGCCCAAGGCCAATATCATTCTAAATGGTGAAAAACTGAAAGCATTCCCCTTAAAAACTGGAACAAAGCAGGTATGACCTCTTTCACCACTTCTATTCAACATTGTCCTTGAAACTGTAGCCAGAGCAATTAGACCAAAGCAATTAAAGGGATACAAATTGGAAAAGAAGAACTCAAACTATCTCTATTTGCTGGTGACATGATTATATATTTAGAGGAACCTGGAAATTCCACCAGAAAACTTTTAGAACTCAGAAGTGAATTAATGTAAAGTAGCAGGGTATAAAACCAATGCTCATAAATCTAATGCATTTTTATTCATAAGTGATGAATCCTCAGAAAGAGAATTTAGGAAAACTACCCCATTCACAATAGCCTCGAAAAAAATACAATACTTGGAAATCAATCTAACAAAAAAGGTGAAAGACCTCTACAATGAGAACTACAGAACACTAAAGAAATTAAAGAAAACCTTAGAAGATGATGGAAAGATCTCCCATGTTCTTCGATAGACAGAACTAATATTGTCAAAAATACTACCAAAATTGCTATACGGATTCCATGCGATTCCAATTAAAACCCCAATGACAGGGATCCAAGATGGTGGTCTAGAGGGAGGCTGCATTCCTTGTCGCTGCGCAACGCTGGATTGAAGCAGAGGATATCTGTTTCTTGGTGAGGCAGTTTTTGCTGCTTATCGATCCCCTGCTCTTTACCCCATTTGTCTGCTGTGATCACCTGCAATCTGCCAGCATATCGACGCCTTTTTTGAGAGCAGATTGCTCACTGTCAGGCATTTGTCATCCGCCATTTGCCTGTCTATCACCAGTCCGTCGCCTGCCTTGCCCCATCCATCACCCAATGCTCAAGGTTTACCTCCCGATCATCCGACAGCTGCCAGCAGATTGACCGCAGACCGCCAGTGGAGAACCAGGTGCCTGCTGCTGCTGAAGTTCACTGTTACAGTACCTGCAGGTTTGATTACACGTGGCTGCCACCATTTTGAGACAACAGCATGGCCCTGTAGGACCTCTGGCCAGACTGACTGAGTCCCATCTCCAGGATGCCTCAGCCCAACCGATCACTCCCTGCCTCTGGGGCCGTCATATCAACTGACTGCTCCCTGCCGCCAGGACCCCCAGATCAACTGACTGTGCCCTATCACCGGGAACCCAGACCAACTGATTGCACCCAGCCTCCTGGATCCCACAACCACACCAAACACAACCAACCTCCAGGACGACTGCCGGACCAACTGCATCTGTCTCCAGGACCTCCAGCTGACCACATCCACCCCTGAGCTGCAGCTCCCCATTTGCTGACATATTTCAAAGCCAGAGCAGCCATCTTGGATAATACTGGAAGCCGGAGCTCCGATCTTCAGGTGGGGCAAATCCATCCTGAGATGCCTGCTGGAGGCTTGAAGCTCATTGTCAGGTACCTCTCATATCAGGCTACTGAACACTGGGAGGTTTCATTAGTATATGACTATTATAGAGTAGATTTTCTTTTTTCTCCTTTTTTAAAAAAAAAAAATTTAAGTTTTTATTTCTTTACATTCTTGCTTTTTTTTCCTTCTGTTTACCTGTTCCCTCAGAGTCACTTTCTCCCTTATTTACATGATGTTATTGTCCCTATAGGGGCTATTTGGTCTAGGATTGCATAGTGTCTGATTTGGGTACTGCTAATATTGACCTCCCCTTAAACAAAGGGTTTTGGACACTTATAGGGCCACTTTAAGCCTATAGGGGGAAATCTTCAATACACCAGATCTGCACTGCTAGAGGGGAAGATACATGGACAACATGAAAAAACAAGGGAAGAAAATGATCCAAACAAATCTAGATTCTATATTAATAGAATCCAATGACTGGATGTTAGAAGAAATGTCAGAAAAGGACTTCAGATTATACATGAGTAAGATGATTCGCGAAGCAAAGGATGAGATAAGAGAGCAAATGCAGGCAATGAATGATAATACCAAATAGCTGAAAGAGCACCTGCAGGAAGCAAAAGATCATTTCAACAAAGAGATAGTGATTCTCAAAAAAAAAAGAAAAAAAAAAAAACAGAAATCCTTGAAATGAAGGAGACAATAAACCAAAAAAGGAAAAAAAAAAAAAAAAAAAAAACTCAATGGAAAGCATCACCAAAAGACTAGACCACTTGGAAGACAGAACCTCAGACAATGAAGACAAAATATTTAATCTTGAAAATAAAGTCGCCCAAACAGAGAAGATGGTAAGAAATCATGAACAGAATCTCCAAGAACTATGGGATATCATGAAAAGACCAAATTTAAGAATTATTGGGATTGAGGAATGCACAGAGAAACAAACAAAAGGAATGAACAACCTATTCAATGAAATAATATCAGAAAATTTCCCAAACCTGAAGAATGAAATGGAAAATCAAATACAAGAGGCTTACAGAACACCAAATGCACAGAATCACAACAAATTCATATCAAGGCACATTATAATGAAAATGCCTAACATTCAAAATAAAGATAGGATTTTGAAGGCCGCAAGAGAAAAACTTCAGATTACATATAGGGGGAGACCAATACGAATAGCAGCAGACTTCTCAACCCAGACTCTAAAAGCTAGAAGGGCCTGGGCCAACATATTTCAAGCTCTGAAAGAACATGGTTGCCAACCAAGAATCTTATACCCAGGAAAACTAACCTTCAGATTTGAAGGTAAAATAAAATCCTTCCATGATAAACAAAAGTTAAAAGAATTTAGAAATAGAAAGCCGGCACTACAGAATATTCTCAACAAAATATTCCATGAGGAGGAAATGAAAAACAACAATGGAGGTCAGCAAAGGGAGGAACTACCTTAGAGAAAAACCACTCAAAGGAGAAACCAAGCCAACTTAAAAACCAAAAATAAGCCAAATGCCTGGGAATACAAATCATTTCTCAATAATAACCCTGAATGTTAATGGCCTAAACTCATCAATCAAAAGACATAGACTGGCAGAGTGGATTAAAAAGAAAGACCCAACAATATGCTGCCTGCAAGATACTCATCTCATAGAAAAAGACATCCACAGACTAAAGGTGAAAGGATGGGAAAAAAACCTACAACACACATGGACCCAGTAAAAAAGCGGGGGTTTCCATCCTTATATCACATAAAGTGGACTTCAAGCCAAAGTTAGAAGGGATAAAGAAGGATATTTCATACTGCTTAAGGGAACCATAAATCAGGAAGACATAAGGATACTAAATATATATGCCCCAAACAATGGTGCATCCCTGCACATCAAACAAATCCTTCTCAATTTCAAGAATCACATAGACCACAACACAATAATTCTGGGTGACTGTAACGCACCGCTGTCACCACTAGATAGATCTTCCAAACAAAATCCAACCAAGGAAACCATAGAACTCAATAACACAATCAATAACCTAGACTTAATAGACACATATAGAATATTCCATCCATCAACAAGTGGATACACTTTCTTCTCAGCAGCACATGGAACCTTCCCAAAAATAGACCATATGTTATGCCACAAAGCAGCCCTTAGGAAATGCAAAACAATAGAGATACTGCCTTGTGTTCTATCAGATCATAATGGACTGAGAGTAGAAATCAATGACAACGTAAAAAAAGGAAATTACTCCAACACTTGGAGACTAAATAATATGCTATTGAATGAAACATGGATAACAAAAAACATTCAGGAAGGAGATTAAAAAGTTCTTAGAGGTCAATGAGAATGATGATACAACATATCAAAATCTCTGGGACACTATGAAAGCGGTACTAAAAGGAAAATTCATTGCATGGAGCGCATTCCAGAAAACAATGAAGAGTCAACAATTAAATGACCTAACATTACAGCTCAAAGCCCTAGAAAAAGAATACCAGAATAACAGCAAAAGTAGAAGACAGGAAATAATTAAAATCAGAGCTGAAATCAATGAAATCGAAACAAAAGAAACAATTCAAAAAATTGACATAACAAAAAGTTGGTTCTTTGAGAAAGTAAACAAAATAGATAAACCCTTAGCCACACTAACAAAGAGGAGAGAGAAGACTCAAATTACTAAAATGCATGATGCAAAAGGAAATATTACAACAGACACCACTGAGATACAGAACATAATGAGAAGCTAATTTGAAAATCTGTATTCCAACAAAATAGAAAGTACCGAAGACATTGACAAATTGCTAGACACATATGCTCCGCCCAAACAAAACCAGGAGGACATACAAAATTTAAACAGATCAATATCAAGCAATGAAATAGAAGAAGCCATTAAAAATCTACCATCCAAGAAAAGCTCAGGACCAGACGGATTCTCAGCCGAGTTCTACAAGATCTTCAAAGAAGAACTCATTCCAATAGTTCTCAAAGTATTCTAGGAAATAGAAAAGGAGGGTACCCCACCGAACTCATTCTATGAAACTAATATCACCTCATACCCAATCCAGGCAAAGACACATCAAGGAAACAAAACTTTAGACCGATATCCTTGATGAATATAGATGCTAAGATCCTTAACAAAATATTGGAAAACTGTATCCAAAAGCATATTAAGGAAATTGTGCACCAGGATCAAGTGGGGTTCATTCCTGGAATGCAAGGATGGTTTAACATCGGTAAATCAATAAACGTAATCCATCATGTCAATGGACTTAAGGATAAGAATCATTTGGTTATGTCAATTGACGCAGAAAAATCATTTGACAATATGCAACACCCCTTCATGCTGAAAACACTAGAAAAAATAGGGATAGTAGGAACATACCTGAACATTGTAGAGGCTATTTATGCTAAGCCCATGGCCAACATCATTCTTAATGGAGAAAAACTAAAAAGCATTCCCTTTAAAAACGGGAACAAGACAGGGATGTTCTCTTTCACCACTTCTATTTAACATTGTCCTCGAATCTCTAGCCAGAGCAACTAGGCAGACTAAAGAAATTAAAGGGATACGAATAGGAAAAGAACTTAAGCTGTCACTATTTGCGGATGACATGATTCTATATTTAGAGGATTCAAAAACCTCCTTCAGAAAACTTCTACACCTCATCAGTGAATTCAGCAAAATAGCAGGCTATAAAATCAACAGCATTTTTATATGCAAGCGATGAAACAGCTGAAAGGGAAATGAGGAAAACAACTGCATTTGCAATAGCCTCAAAAAGAATAAAATACTTGGGTATCAATCCAACCAAAGAGGTAAAAGATCTCTACAATGAAAACTCAAAACACAGAAGAAAGAAATTAAGGAAGACCCTACAAGATGGAAAGATCTCCCATGTTCTTGGATAGGCAGAATTAATATTGTCAAAATGGCCATACTACCAAAAGTACTATACAGATTCAATGCAATTCCAATTAAAATTCCAATGACGTACCTCACAGAAATAGAGCAAGCAATCATGAAATTCATCTGGAAGAATAACCCAGAATAGCTGAAGCAATCCTTAGCAGGAAGAATGAAACAGGGGATATCGCAATACCAGAACTTCAACTATACTACAAAGCAATAGTAACAAAAACAGCATGGTATTGGCACCAAAATAGACAGGTAGATCAATGGTACAGAATAGAGGACACGGACACAAACCCAAATAAATACAATTATCTCATACTAGAAAAAGGTGGGAAAAATATGCAATGGAGAAAAGATCGCCTCTTCAACAAATGGTGCTGGGAAAACAGGAAATCCATGTGCAACAGAATGAAACTAAACCCCTATCTCTCACCCTGCACAAAACTCAACTCACAATGGATCAAGGACCTTGAAATCAGATCAGACCCTGCATCTTATAGAAGAAAAATTAGGTCCAAATCTTCACCTTGTTGGCTTAGGATCAGACTTCCTTAACAGGACTCCCATAGCACAAGAAATAAAAGCAGGAATCAATAACTGGGATAGATTCAAACTAAATAGCTTTCTCTCAGCAAAGGAAACTGTCAGTAATGTGAAGAGGGAACCTACAGAGTCGGAGAAAATCTTTGCCACTCATACTTCAGATAGAGCGCTAATTTCCAGAATCTATAAAGAACTCAAAAAACTCTACACCAAGAATACAAATAACCCAGTCAACAAATGGGCTAAGGATATGAACAGACACTTCACAGAAGAAGATCTACAAGCAATCAACAAACATATGAAAAAATGTTCACCATCTTTAGTAATAAGAGAAATGCAAATCAAAACTACACTAAGATTCCATCTCACCCCAATTAGAATGGCAATTATCAAGAATACAAGCAACAATAGGTGTTGGAGAGTATGTGGGGAAAAAGGTACACTCATACATTGCTGGTGGGACTGCAAATTAGTGCAGCCACTCTGGAAAGCAGTGTGGAGATTCCTTAGAAAACTTGGAATGGACCTACCATTTGACCCAGCTATCCCACTCCTCGGCCTATATCCAAAGGACTTAAAATCAGCATACTACAGAGATACAGCCACATCAATGTGTATAGCAGCTCAATTCACAATAGCCAGATTGTGGAGCCAACCTAGATGCCCCTCAATTGATGAATGGATAAAGAAAATGTGATATATATATGATGTATATGTGATGTAATTATGATATATATATGATATATATGTGATATATATGCAATATTCCATATATATGCAATGGAATATTATTCATCCATAAAGAATAATGAAATCATGGCATTTGCAGGCAAATGGATGAAATTGGAGAATATCATGCTAAGTGAGATAAGCCAATCTCAAAAAACCAAAGGACAAATGATCTCGCTGATAAGCGGATGATGACACATAATGGATGGTGGGCGGGGGGCAAGAATGGAGGTAGGAGGGACTATATAGATGGAAAAGAGGGGTGGGAGGAAGGGAAAATTAACCGAATGAGTCAAAAACTATTACCCTATGTAAATGTATGATTACACAAATGGTATGCCTCTACTTCATGTACAAACAGAGAAACAAGGTGTATCCCATTTGTTTACAATAAAAATAAATTTTAAAAAAAGAAATAAAACAAGTGTGAGAAATTTTGTATATGCTAAAAATAAATAAATAAATAAATGGGCTAAGAAACTGAACAGACACTTTACAAAAGATAGGCAAGTGATCAACAAATATATGAAAAAATATTCAGCATCTCTAGTAATTAGAGAAATCTACACTAAGATTTCATCTTATTCTAGTCAGAATGGCAATTGTCAAGAATACATGCAACCATAAGTATTGACAAGGATGTGGGGAGAAAAGTACACTCATACATGACTGGTGGGACTGCAGATTGGTGCAAGCACTTTGGAAAGCATTATGGAGATTCCTGACAAAATCTGGAATGGAACTACTATTTGACCCAGTTATCCACTCCTTGGTTTATACAGAAAGATCTTCAAATCAGCATACTAGAGTGATGCAGCCACATCAATGTGTATAGCAGCTCAATTCACAATTGCTAGATTCTGGAACCAATCTAGATAACCTTCAGTAGATGAATAGATAAAGAAAATGTGGTACATATACACAATGGAATATTACTCAGCCATAAAGAATAAAACTATGGCATTTGCAGGTAAATGAATGGACTGGAGAATATCATGCTAAGTGAAATAGCCAATCCCCAAAAAAACAAAGGTCAAATTTTTCTCTGATAAGTGAATGCGATACATGAGGGGGAGCCTGGAGGAGGTAAGGGAAGAATGGAGTAATATTCCATGTGTAGAGGGAAATGAGGGGAGGTGGGTGGATGGGGGAAGGAAAGATGGTGGAATGAGACAAACATCATTACCCTACGTACATGTACATGAATGGTGTGACTCTACATCGTGTACAACCAGAGAAATGAAAAATTGTATCCTATTTGTATACAATGAATCGAAATACAATCTGTGAAATAATTTTTAAAAAGACTGTTCAAACATAAAAATGGGTGGGGGGCTGCCCCAGCTGGCAGCTGGCCTACTCCCCCTGCAGAGGCTGCAACCCAGGGAAGAGCAGGGTGAACCTGGGGGTTGGGCAAACAGCTGCCCAGTGGGCTCAAGGCCAGTGCAAGGTGCAGCCTGCATGGGCAGCATAAGGTCCTCAGAGGCTGTCTGGGTAGCGCTGCCTCCCGCGTCCTGCCTCCTGGGCACACGGGCTCTGCCAGGAGCAAGACCAGGGCCTGGAGCAGCCACCACAGAGGCCAGTGAGCCTCCAGTTGCTCTCTGACTCTGAGGCCCACTGCCCCAAGCTGTCACCTCCGCCGCTGCCAGAGCTCCATGCTGCAGCCACTGGAGTCCCCACATGGCCACATGCTCCTGCCACCGCCGCTGCACTATAACTGGATTCTGGCCACCACCAAAGGATGAGGATGCTCGCAACTGGACACCTCACCTGCCACTGTCCCCTCCAGACTCCTCACTTGCCTTTGCTACCACTGCCATAACTGGACTCCAGGCACCAATGCCTCCATGATGACCAATGCCAAGGCTGCACTGCCCTCTGCAGCTTCCTGTGGTCATCCTTGCAGCCTGATGCTGAGTCTCTATGCAGACAGAGACACAACTGGGCTCCCCATACTGCCTTTGGACACCAAGGCTCGCTGATCAGTGCCTTCCCTGCAGATGGACGCCCCTGCTGCTGGATCCTGGCACCACCCATGGTTGCTGGGCACCTCCAATGGAGAACCGCTGTGGAGCTGAGGATGGCCACTGTGCACTTCAGACCCTGCAACCAGACTTTCACAGCCACTGGACGCCTCCACAGGTGCCACCTACACCTCCAGGCTTGGAGAGTCCTGAGGGTGTCCCCTTCCAAGCATGGCACCTATTCATTAAGGCTCTCATAACTGAATCATTTCACCTCTACCCCTTCTCGCACTGTCTCCCCCATGAGCTTTTGGGGGACTCCTAGTACCTGAACCACAGCACGTCTTCATCTAACAGCTGAGCCAGAGCGTAGCTTCTCCTCAGCACTTGATGCTTCACCTTCATTTTATGGAGATGGCCTCTTGCCTTTGAACCAAACTCTGAACCTTCAAATTCCTTCTGGAGCTTTCTCAATTCTCTAGGCATTAGAACAATCTGAGTTAGGGTCTTATCTGGATTTGGCTTTGGCTTAAAGGAATGTGCCTTGTTTCATCTTTTCTCCAGACGATGAAAACGTTTTCCATATCAGCCATAAGACTGTTTGACTTTTTATCACTCACATATGCCCTGGAGCAGCACTTGAATTTCCTTCAGGAACATTCCCTTTGCATCCTCAGTGGACTGACTGGTGCAAGAGGCACAGCTTGTCATGTAGCGTGCAAAACAGGAGACTCTTCCCTTGATTCAAACAGTACAGGCCATTACTGAGTTATCAACTGGTCCAACTTCAATATTGTATCTTAGGGAATAAGAGGATGGCAAGACATGGTCTGTGGAGCAAAGAGAACACACATACTAAGTTTGCTATCTGATGTGGACAGAGTTTGTGCCACGTGACAACATAGTTAACGTCACAGATCACAAAAGAGATATGAAGGCCTGAAATTCTCACCGCCATTTAGGCAGTCACCTCTGCCCCATACCAAAGGGTTTCTATCTCACCTCCTCCAGGATGACCTGTGTGTCTTCCCCTGCAGGATCCATGTGCTCTACAGGGGATCCATCTTCAACTACATGGTGCTGGTGGTGAAAGGATTGAGTACTTTGTTACTAAAAATACTACAGTGCCACCCTAAACAATGAGAAGAATTACCACCAAAAAAATCAAAGAATTTCAGAGGCAAGAGGAAGGATAGTTGTGGTGGGGGATCTGGCACTGGGTAATGCTCAGGAGGTGGGAGGTGCCATAGAGAACTTTAGGACTAGGGCAGCAGGAAAATGTCCCAGGAGAAGCAGAGGGCTGCCGGCCTGATAGTTTCTTAACCTTCTGCCTCTGGTGTTTTGATGCCTGAAATTTATGTTGCTGCCAGGAAAAGTGGTTCTGTTTGAGAGGGTGGGATGGCAGCTTGGATCACAACCTATACCAAATGGAAGATAATGTCCCCTGGGTTGCTTAGTGGCAGCTGAGCTGCCTCCTCTTCCTGAAGGGTCACAGTGGCCCCTGGTGGCTCAGTCTCTCCCTGTGTGGGTGGTGCTGGAGTTGGGCCATCCTCCAGGTTTGAGGGCTATCCTTCCTCCATCACAGGGACTTTGGTGACATGCTGTCTGAAGTGTGAGCAGGTGACCTGGGCCACTGCTGCTGGAGGCTGTTCTATCACTTGAGGTGGTGCTAGAGCTGCAGAAGAAACACCCCAACAGGACTGCCTTTCCCTGGGCCTTTCCCAATTCACACAAGAATCCTGCTTCTGAGAACAGCCCGGTCCCTCTCCCCACAACAGGATGTCTTCCCAGACTAGGGTCCACCAGCTGCAGGATGTCAGGCTTGGGACCAAATGCCAGATCCCACTGGCACCAGCAGATTCCTCTGCACACACCTCAGTCATCACCCCAGGCCCCGTCATCAGAGGGCTCAGACTCACTGGGATCTCAGTTCTCCAGCTGTGTAAGGAGTCTCTGGACATGAAGGGTCAACTCTGATTCAGGCATGGTGAGTGACAGGAAGGTGCTGAGAAAGGTATAGGTTTTCCAGGTCCCAGGACCTCCAAAAATCTTCTGGATTGAGGTGTAGCCACACTTCAATGATGGAGCAGAGGGTGCTGTGGAGTTTGGAGTGGACAGGGAGCCATAAGGAGCTGGACCTCTCCTTTAACTGGAACCTCCCAAGGCCCCCTTCATGGTGGGCTTCCCAACGAGTGGCCAAGCAGGTCACATGCAGCAGAGCAGAGGAGTCAAAACTGTGAGGCACATTGTGGTTAGGGGAGTCCCCACATTTGCTGCCCAGTCTCTATGCAGAAAATGTCATTCAGTCCTGGCTGGGATTGGCTGTGCTGGAGAGAGATCCTCACAGGGCCTGGCTCTGAGGCCCTAGCCACTCCAGTGATCCTTGGGTACCAAGAAGACCACCACAGCTTGCTATGTTCCTTCTACAGAGTAAACCCAAGATTACCTCAGTGCTCTCCTGGAAATCAGGGGTTCACCCAGCCATCCTCTACAACAGCTCCCTAACTGATCTCTCTTGAGACAGGGGCCCTCTCTCTTGACCCAATGACCACTCATTTCTTTCCTTGAAGGTCCTCCTCAACATCTGGCTGGAGGTTTGCATACCTACAGAAGGCCAGGAGGCTGCCACCTCTGACATCCTGTGCTCCTGTGCCCCTCATCTGCTAGATGCCTGGTGGACTTAACTAACTTCCTGACAATCATGGAAGCTCAGAAGGGCTGGGAGGTTTATCTGCCCTGCTGCTTCCTAAATGGTAGGCCAAGTGCCTGTCAATGGTAGGTGCATCAAATACATTTGAGCCACGAATCAACCCAACTACCTCCTGCTTAGCTACCTCAGGACCAGGGATCCCGCAGTCCACCCAGGGCTCTGTTCTGGCTACTTGCAGGTCAGGAACCCTCCCAGATGCAATCCACAGACTCCTTCCCAAATGTGTAAGCTGATTTTCTGAGGTCTCAGATTAGTGAGGCCTAAGGCAGAGAGTTCCTCACAGGATGGGGACAGGCCCACAGAGTAAGGTCAGAGCCCTTGGCAGTCTGCTCCACAGGACCCAGCCTGAGGAAAACAGTCCTAGGGCTCATCCTACTTGGTTTTCTAAGCACCCAGGCAGGGCTCTCCTCTGAAAACCCTACTTTCCACAGAGCTGACTGACATACAAAGTGATTCCCAGCATTCTGAACACCAACCAGGGAACCAGGGTTTGGCCATGTGCCAGGCTTGGGGGTGATACACACATTTCACACAGCAGATCGAACACCATCTGGCTACTGGGCAAATTTTGGTTAAGGATGCAGAAATTCACGGACATAGGAGGTGTTCTTCTTCTACAGGGCAGGCACCAGGCCATTCTTGAGCTCCTGTAGAATGAGTGTTGTGAAGGTTTCCACTAGACAGGACGCATCCACTGATGAATCTTGGTCATCTTCTCCCTAGGTTAGGGATCAAAGAAGGACTTTTCAACATGGAAACAGTAGCCATCTCCAAAATGACTCACTGCCATACACTAAAGTGAAAACAAAAGATTTCCCCTCCATAGTCTCAGGGGATATGAGAGACACACACACACACACACACACACACACAAACCTGGTGAGTCTAGGACTTTAAAATGGGGAAGCTGAGAGGTGGATTAAGACTATCACCACCTGCAGCGATCTGTCTTGTCTCACCTCTGGTCTCCTTGGGAAAAATTGCCAGAGTCATTGGGACCTAGTTCTGGGCCAACACCTCCTCACTCCAGAAAGGCCCTTACTCAGGGTTTTCCTGAGTCCTGAGTATCCACAGATTGGTAGAACACAAGAAGTCATGGCTGTGGGCTTGGTGTCTCAACATCAGAGAGCAGACTGAGACTGTATATGGACTGTGGGTGCCTAGCTACAAGGGTTCCAAGTTCTGTGTGTTCCACTGTCAAGGAAGTGAGGTCACTTTCCTGGGGACTCCTTATCTGAGTCCCTTTCTCATACAGGATGTTTGTTACAATGGCCCACTGGGATGCAGGATGTTCCCTTCTTCTAATGACATATGCACGAGTGGACACAGTTACACCAACACACCCTGGATCAGGTGCCCAGACAAGCCCAGGAATAGCCAGCTCCCCTGGTCTAGGGAGACCCAGTTTGGTTCAGAGATCCATCACCTCCTGGTTATGGTGACCATGGCTTCCCAACATGTTCCCCAGAGAGATCATTCTAGCATCTGCTTTTGAGGTTGTCATCAGAGGAATGTGCCCATACATATATGAACTCCCTGAGAAACCCTAATGCTAGAGTCATGTGCCTGCAACGTACAAACATGCAGATGGAAGGTGATGGACAAAGGATGACATGCAACTCTACCATGATCTGAGCCCCATAGAGAGAGGGAATATCAACTCTTCTCTCAGCCATGGTTCCCACTCTGCACCACTGTAAGGCTGTAGTGACTAATTTTCAGAGCTAGCCTTCCCTTCACCATAGACTGGCCAATGACTCTTGTGAGATTTAGAATTGTCCCAATGTCTCTTCCCATTGCATGATGTGGGTACACTACAAGGGATCCCAAACACCACAGCATCCTGGTGCCCAACGCCCGCAGCTCCCTCCTCTCTAAGTGGATTACATCAGCATCTGGTTTCTATGAAACAAATCAGCAAGGGTCACGGGATATCACTTCCAAGTTTGAGTCATGGAAAGTCTGATTTCCGTCTGGCCCCATAGCACAGGGCACTGCTGGGATCCCAGAGATTTGTTGGAAAAGTTGGTGTGGCAACAAGCAGAGACCTGGGGATCCCAAGAAATGGCAAGGGGCTGGCACTTCTGTGCTTCCATTTCTAAGTGCTTCACATAGGAGAAAATACTTGGGTTATAAAATTCACTGATGACAAAATATACCAAGAAGCAAGGATGCTGTAAAGTGGCCAAGAGTTAGTCCAATTACATAGTCATAAACACGTGTGTGGACTTCTCTTTCTCCTTGTATTTTGGGAAAGACTACCTTGCTTCTTTCAGCATGGCAGAAAGCCACTTCTTTTTGTTTTGTGCACAGTTTAAGACAGTTTCCTCCTATTCTTCCAACTGAAATTTGGAAACAAGGCCCCAGTAGGATGAACAAAGAAGCATCTCAGGAGGCAATACTGATTCAATAGCTAAGATTACTGAGCAGAGAGAAGGATAGACAATTCAGTTTTGAGGACTAGAAAGGGAATAGGAGACTACTCCCTACCAGGACACTTACTAACATAATGCATGTTCACTCAATGCCATGTGCTCATGTTTGAATGGAAAACAAGAAGCCAATGTCTTCCCCTTCTCCTAAGGAACTTCAAGAATTAACTTACCATCCCAGGAGACTCAGAGCCATCTTCCGCATGCACACAGAGCTGTGTCTGCTCATTACCTTCCCACCAAAGATGAGAGGCAGATGATGCTAAGTTCTTTTAACTGATACTGAATAAGAAAGAAAAAATAAATTTTATTTGTTTATGCTCTCTTGAAAATACCAGTAGATTCATCAGTTTCAAAATACCCTAAGCATTATTACTACCTCATGTACATGTAATGACTGCATGACCAATGTGATCCTGCAATATGTATAATCAGAAAAATGAGAGATTACACTCTATGTTTGATCTATCAAAATGTATAAATGCATTCTACTGTCAGGCAGTAGACATGTCAATTTTTTCACGCAAAAATTAGAAAAAATTTTTAAAAAGCAAACTATAAAACTAGGTTTAAAAAGAAGTTTCATTTATGTTTATTTATAAGAAATGCATTATAAATAAAAAAACAGAAAAGGACTGAAAAAATACCATAAGAAAGAACTAAAGGAGAGAAGATTGGTTAAGCAAAGTTAAGAAATTATAAGAATTCAACTTCCCAATGACCTAAATGCACTTGCAGCTTCTGGACTTTTGCCTGTTGCTTCCAACAGACAGCAGATTTCATATGTGCTGATTTTGCCTTCGTGACAGAGGATCTAATAGAAAAGACTTTCCTTATACCACAGCAGCTTCACCCAAGCGTCTGGATTTACAGAGCTATAAATGTTGAAAAGTAGCACTAAATGATGTCTTTCAAAATAAATAGGTCCTCTCATCAACAAATACTAAAGCAAGATAAAATTAGACTAGAAAAAAATTAGACTAGAAAATGAAAATGTAGAAACTAATGTAATAACTAAATACTTATGAAACTCTAAGCATATTACTTATTGACTCAAAAAAGTCCTACAGCATATCTAAAAGATACCATCATTATTCTTCCTTGAATTGCTTATATTCATCAGAAAGATGCACGTCCTTAATGACCAGTTGATTTAGTCCCTTCGAATGTGAATTTAAACAAACATGAATGAAATGTCTTAAATTAAGAAGCCCAAACACAAATTTCCACAAAACCATTTGGAAGAAGGAAAATGCCTCCTCCACCCAATTCTACACAACATAGCTAAAAAACATCCCAACAAAACCAGAAACAGACCATGAAAAAGTTTATTAAGAGTTGTGACAATGATACACAGGATTCAGATTTTAAAACACTCCCAGTTGCTCCTCAGTCACATCTGAAACAATTAAGATATTAATTCACCACCTATAAACTCATTTCCACAAGGAAACATAAAATCTTTCTAATGCTAAACACAAGAGATGGAGGGAATGCAGTGTCGAGGAGCAGCTCTCTCTTAGCATCACCTGTGGGTCTTTACAGTTCACATTGAGGTTGACTACCATTCTACCCACGTGTACCAGGCCACTTAATTTACATACAGCCACAGAGCCTGCCCCAGAAACCTACTACCTCTCAAAGACAAGTTCAGGTGCTCCTTCGGCTTTCATGACTTTCTTAAAGCATAGTCTGATGAACACACCACATCAGCTGTTTCATGTGAATACTGATACCTATCAGTTATTGAGAGCTGTGCCATTCCCAGGGTTACCTATTATACACTGGGGACTGAGGACTCATACCCACTGAGGACTCCTACCCCAGCTTCCTGATGAAAACATTAATTGTACTTGTGCTTCAACTTTAAGCCTGCAACTTTCCCAAACACATTCTACTGCGTGATTCTACAAAGAGGAGGAAACGCTGAAAAGTATTGAGGAAAAAAAAAGTATTGAGGAGCTGGAATACCTGAAGAGGGTAAGGATGGCAAGTGATTAGATCCTCTTCCATTCTGACCTCTTTGGAAATATTTGGAAGAGAATGATTCCTAGACAAAACAAATCACTTGATAACAAATTTATAGTTTCATATTTGAAAGCCCTACTGACAAAAGCTTTAGTTACCTGTCAAGACCTGCAGTCCTGGGAGGTGTCATTACAGAAAGACTTATCCCAGTCTTAGTAAGCAAGAAAAGGGTTGTAGCTGAACTTGGACCATAGAAAACCCTCAGTGATCCACAGTGGCATGGGGGAGGGTTTAAGGACAACATGAGTAAATTAATAGCTCAGGTCAATATTACTTAAGAAAACTGATAGATTAATTCAAACTATAACCCCCAGCCCTTTACAATAACTAATAATCCATTTACGATACACTCACTCTCCCTCCTCCTGGTCATTCCCTAACAAAAATACTAACCAACTGATATCTGGCCAAAAGGAAAGGCCTAGCAGGCCACGGTGGTACACACAGACTGTAGGTGACAGTGATGTGTGTTCCTGAATTGTAACAAATGTGCCTCTGCGGTGGGCACTGATGGTGGCAGAGGCTGTGCATGTGCAGGGAAGGGGTCATTCAGGAAACCTCTGCACCTGCCCCTCAATTTTGCTGTGAACTAAAAACTTCTCTAAAAAGTCATCAACTGAAAAAGAAAAAGAGGAAGAAGTGTGCTTTGCTTACTCTGCACTGGGGGAGGTGGTGGGCAGGCAGCCAGAGCTCTGGGTAAACAGACCCAGCACCTCCTTTCAAACCAGCCTGTCCACCTGCTCAGTGCAGAATGTCTTGCTAAGGGGCTTTGGGGCCTTTGCAGAGAAGGGGTCTGATGGCAGCAGTTCAGAAGCCCTCCCTGCCACATCCCAGGAGGTCATCAGGGAAGACTCAGAGGCTGGAGGACCCACATCTCCCTGTCTGTCCTCGACCTGTCCCTACCTCTCTAATTCCTCACTCCCTGTCCCCTTGCTTTCCCCCAAAGGCTGCCAGCAGCTTCCTACCTTAGCGCCTTTGCTTGGCCATTCCCCGGTCTTGGCCCAGCAGTTCATTTTCATGAATAAGTTATCAGGTCCCATGACACCGCCTCCTCTGAGATTCCCACCCTGTCCGACCCCAGGCTCACCCTACTCCTCTCTCTCCCCTTTGCTGTTTTCTCAACCACTTCTGAAGTCATCCTATTTCTTCATCTCTTTTTCTCTCTCGGTCCTTTTATATAGACTGTGGGCTGCAGGAGGGCAGGGGCCTTTTGTGGTGCTCACTGTGGTCTCCCCAGCTCCACCAGCACTGGGAAGGAAGGCTGGGCAGCTGTGAAAAAATAACAGGGTGAGGGTACAAGAAGCTGGCAGTCTGCAACCTGGGGAAGGCCCTCACCAGACCCTGGCTCCCTGATCTTGGCCTGCCAGACTCCATATCTGTGAGAAATAAGTTTCTGCTGTTAAAAGGCCACCCAGTTGATTGTTCTTTGTTACAGATGCCTCCACTTATTCAGACACAGGAAATCTGAGCCAGATTTTGGTACTGTACTGTGGACCCTTGGAAGTACCCAGGAAAGCTGAAGGTGCTCTTTCCACACAGCATGTAGAGTGTCTGCACACCCTGAGCCAGTGGACACCTGGCACACAGTGAGCCTGCAGGCAGCACTGAGGACCACAGACAGGCACAGGGGTGAGAGTGCCATTTCTACAGTCAGAGGCTGCGCTCCAAAGGCAGCTACCCTCACCCTTCAGTGGGGACATCTGTGGCTTGCCTGCTTTGCTTCCATATGCCTGTCTCGCCATTTCACCTTGACTCTCTTTGGTGACCCTTCCTTTCTCTCACAGGGTGACTCCTCCCCTCCAGACTTAACCATTCAGAGCAATCCATCCCACTGTGATGGGTGCAAAGGAGAAGCGACCCAGGCTGGTCCAGCCAGAGTGAAACCCATGACTTTCACAACAATCATTAGGCAGGGAAAGCTCTGCCTTTTCCTGAAATGCTGTGTCAGCAGATTGTTCCCCTAAAGCTGCTGAGCAACATGCCACCTCCCCACAGAGAGGGAATGAGCAGGGGAAGGCAGTGAGGATGATGGAGAGCGGAAGTGTCCTGATGACATCACTGCAGCCCCTGGATAGACCTGTACCTGAATCTGGAATCACCACAAAATTCTCAAACACCTGAACCAAGAAATCCATTTTTCAGCCTTTCTTTCCCCTTTAAAATTATGTTTGTTTGTTTATTTATTGATTGTTCTAGTTAATTTTATTACAGTTTATCCACCTTGAAACTATGGAAGATGGACCTGCTCTGCTGCTTCACAGTGTGCGGCCATGGTTTAGTTCCTTAAAACTCTGAGCTTCAATTTCCTTGTTAATAAAGAGGAGTTGCTACCTGTACCTCTACTATAGGAAGGTAATGAGACAAGGCAAAGCACTTAGGATTGAGGTTTGACAAATGGGAGTTCCTATAAGTCTAACCTAATTAGCATAATTTACTGAAGAATAACTACAGGAAAATGCTTTCACAGACTCAAGAATCATTGAGTGTCCAATTCCTGGGGCCTCAGCTATGATTTTTCAATGGGGTCTTCACATAGAAGCAACTGTTGCATCCCTAAGAACACTTAAGATCTGAGCTCCTGCAACATCGGGCACAAAGAAACATAGAAATACTGATATGTCATCTTCTCATAAGTCAAAAAGAAACACACGGTGGCCCCATCTGCATTTAGAACTCTGAATCCCCTTGCCCAGAGGCTCAGGGCAACTCTAGAGAAGGTCAGGAGGCTCCCACCAAATAAGACACCCCTTCCATTCATTCTATAGCACAGCACTGGGGGCTGCAGCACTCCTAGCCCAGGGTTAGCAACCCAGGGGGAGCAACTCCTGCTCTGAGAACATCTGCAAGGTCGTCTGTGACTAGAAGGCAGCAACGTGGCCCCTGCAACTGAGTCCACCTTGCTCCCCAGGGAGTGAGCCAAGCACACATTCCAGCATACAGGTCGCCCCACTGTGACAGCTCAGCAGCACCCTGTGTGGGGACAAAGAGACTATCATCCCAGAGGTTCACGTGCTGCTGAATGGGCAGGACCACAGTCTGCACCCGGGACAGTGTGATTCCAAATTCTGGCCCTTGTCCCACTCCACAGTCCCAGCATAGGTCACAACCATCCATGGGCTGTTTGGTTTCAGCTGCAGAGCAGGTTTGCAGCCAAACCCCTGGGTAAGCCATTCACCATCTCTGGGGCCTTGGGAATGTTACCTGCCATCTCTGTGCCCAGTTTCCTAATCCACAAGAAAAGGTGTTTCATTCACTGCACGGGGCATGGGGATAGTAAAGAGATTGTCCACAGAACAGGTTTGGTATCTAATGGCAGTTTTTTGGGGGGGATCTCTTTTGTTTGTTTTTAAGCCTTTATTCCCTTAGGATGTTTTTAGCTATCCCTGGTTTTCCTGGGGGGGAACAAGACTCCAAGAGTCTTATCGGCTACTGAGTTTTATTAATTTATTATGTCTTAAATACAGGGCCTGGTCACAGAGGGTGGCACTGGCCAGATGAGCTGAGGCACTCAGACTTCTGTGGCTCTAGAACCTCCTCTGCTTAGAAAGCAAGAAGAAGGGGCCATGAGCAGGGGCCTGCTAGGAGTCACACGGGTTTTTAGGGACAGACACCTGAAAACTGGATTCAGGCCAATTCAGGTTCCATCAGATTCTGCGGCCTTAGCAATTGCAAGCCCAGGGGGATGACATAAGTGCTCTTTCTTACCTGCTAACCCATGACAAAATGTCCCCACCAGCTCCTGCAGCACCCCATGGGGCTATTGCAGGGACACCCAGCTGGATGACACAGGAGACACGAGGAAGCAGGAGATCCAGGCCCCTCCTGACGCCATCCTCACTGAGATCCAGGCTGCTCTGGTCTGCCGCAGATGCCCATTGCTATCCAGAGCTCCCAGGACTGTGCTGCCAGAGCCCTGAAAGAGGCTCAAAATCCATCAGGTGGATGGGACCGCGCTATTCAGGAGAATTTCTGCCCCCGTGAGTCCACAACAGGACGCACACTGGCTCATCTGAGTCAATCCTACATGACTCGGGGGGCTGAAAAATGTCCTTGGAAGTTCTGCACCCATTCAATGGACAGTATTCTGCAGCATCTGCTATGCACAGTGGGGCGTGGAGGCTGGGGCCTGGGATTCCCAGCCCAGAGTCAAAATTCTGCAAAAAACAGGCAGAAGTTTCCTCTCTTGCCTGATGACCTGATTTCCTTGCTTCCTCCCCACTCATCCCCAATACTTCCATGTTCCTCCCTGCTCAAAACTCCCCTAGGGCTCCCATATTACCAAGAGTGAGAGCCGAAGGCTTCAGCAGCCATGAGGTTCTGCATGACAGACCTGTTCTTTATCTGACCTCATCGTCACTCTCATTCACTCTGCTCTGCTTTCATCAACCTCCTTGCTAGTCTCAACTCAAGGACTTTGCACATGCTGATCCTTCTTCCAGGAACACCCTTCCTGCAGATGTCTACATCGTCCCTTCAGCTCTGTTCTCAAATGTCATCTCGTCAGACAGGCCATCCCTGACCACCACCTCTGACAAGCACTTTCCTTCTCTCTCCAACCCTTATTTCCCTCCCATCGCACTTGTCACCTTTGATATAATTATTTATCTACATGTCCCTAGACAGGATTGTATGCTCAATGAAAGCATGTGAGAAAGTGCTCAATCTGCATCATCTGGAACATGGTCTGGAACATAGATGATGCTCAATAAATGTTTGTGGAATGAAGGAAGAAAGGGAGGGAGGGGCAAAAAAGAAAGTTTTCTTTTATTATCCAGCAGACAAAGTCCACCCCATTCCACCCAAAGTCCATTCTTACTATCAACTGAGACATCCTGAAGGACAGCTCTAAGCAAACCCTCCCTTGCTCTTACATCTTCTATAGCTCCCTGCTACCTGTTGAGGTGAGTTCAAATGCTGCAGCCTGGTTCCCACAGTCCTGCACACACTAGGATGCATGGACCCTCCTTCCTCATCTCCTTCCTTTGCACGTACCTAACCCCAAGCTGTGTTCCCAGGGCCTGCCTGAAGTTCCCCAGGCAAATTTTCTACTACTAAGCAACACCTCATCCCCCTTTTTGGTGCTTTTATGGTGCCAAGTGCCTCCTGTAATTATTCTTGAGAACCTGCCAAGGTCTTTCTCTTCAGGTAAGAATGTCAGCTTCAGGAGGACAGGGGTTGAGCCTGTTTGATTCCCTGCTGTATCTACAGAAATACCTAAAAGTACCTAAATGTTGAACACACAGTCCTAGAGAAGGCAAGGGACTTGGGCAGCATTCTGAGGGAGTCTGTGGCAGAGCTGGGACCAGGACCTAAG
Organism: Sciurus vulgaris; assembly: GCF_902686455.1. Taxonomy (NCBI): domain Eukaryota; kingdom Metazoa; phylum Chordata; class Mammalia; order Rodentia; family Sciuridae; genus Sciurus; species Sciurus vulgaris. Next base: position 2,173,085 of record NW_027632918.1, on the reverse strand, counting down.
CCAGAGCCCTTCCAGGGGCCTTGCTGACACTCTCCTGTCTGTGGCTGCCCTCCTCAATTGGACCAACCTGCTATTTCCTTACAAACCAGGGCTGAGCAGCAAAGCTCTCGGCCTTTCTGAGGAATCCCAGATATCTTGCACATTCCCTTATTGGAAAATGCTAGAATGTGCAAGCAGCCCTGGAGCTGACTCTTAAAACAAAAGGGGACAAAGCACACACAGATACAGACCCAAACACACACTTACCCCCATGTCCTGAGCAAGGGTCAGCAACAGGTCTCAACCTCCAGGCTGCCCAAGAGGGCTGTCTGCCTCCTCATAGGGAGGGGTTCCTCAGTGGTGCTCAATGTGGCCACCACAAGCTCCACCCCTAACATGCACACACAGGCACAAACACATACCCCTGCACACACAAAAACCAGTCTGGCCCACAAGGCCTACAGCCATGCAAGATCTTGGACTGACAACTGAGAAAATGCAAACATGGCTGCAATGGAGTGCCAGGCTGAGTGGTGGGGGGTCGGAGGTGAAAGGAGGGCAATTCACACCACACACACACACACACACAGTCAGAGCCTTGTTCATTCACACATACTCATGCATCACACAAATACGGCCTTACAAAAACAGTTCACACAGAGTCACATACAGTGCCTAGAGATACACTTGGACATCGCCAGACAGATGCACATACACTCTCATACATGCATGCTCCAGCCACAAGTCCTCACACACACACAGCCATGTGTGCACCCACACCCTCACAGCCCAGGCATGTGAATGTCATCCTTAGACCCCACCACTACAAATGCTCACCACTTCTACAGGGACCTGGGAGGTGGCTAGCTATGAATTCAGAGTCTGGAATAACCTCTAGGTTGCCCCAAGGGACAGTGAAGGGACAGCAGGCAGGTGAGGTCCATCTGTTATCCATCCGGTAAGGGGGTGTGGGGGCAAGGGGACCCTGCCTATCAAAGGAGAAGTCCACAAATCCTAACCTGGGACCCTCAGGGAGGGACCTCCTTGCTCCTGGAGGTGGATCCAAGGACTGGGAATGTGGAAGAGGAGGGAGTCTTTATGTTCCCAAACTGAACTTCCCCCTTTGTATAAGCTTGGGCTACCTTTGGCAGCCCCATTCAACCTTCCCCCCGCAAGAGGCCTGCTTGTCTCCAGGAGCTTGTCTCTCCTTAGGACACCTTCATGGAGATCCACACACCTGTTCCTCCACAAAATGGGGTCTGAACCAGACACCCCAAGGTATGCCCTCCACCTGGAGGATCCTCACTCCACATCTGTCCCTACCTATGCTTAAGGCAACAGTTACCCCCGCACCTCTAGCCCTAGAACCCCCAAATTCACTCACCACACCTCCAGCCCCCCAGAGGTAAATGCCCATCCCAGGTGAGCCCACCTCTAATGTGGTGGCACCCACAGCCAGAGAGCACCCCTCCAGTAGCCGCTGCCCCCCACCTAATGGCAGTGCCCTCCCCAAGGAATGCCTAGCATCTACCTCCTCCTTCACAGTGTGCAGCAGCTTCTGCCTTCTGCCAGGTCTCCACCCCTAGGGGACAAGCCAGAGGGTGTGGGTGAGCATGCAGTGGGAGTGGCCAGGACTGTCCTCCCCCTAGCCCACCTGAGCCCACCTTACACATGGGGGTCACAGCCATGGCTCCAGCAGTGTCCTCTGAACAGAAAGGGGGACCCGTGGGAACATTCACCTGGCAAGGACAGGTTGGTGTGCTACCACTCAGGTAAACTAGTGACACATGCCTATCCTGCTCGTAGAGCAGATCCCCCACTGTCTCCAGAGACAATGTGCTGAGTCCACAGGAGACAAGAATGGGAGATGCTTGCTTGATAGCAAAAAATAAATGATGTTATAGTTTTTATCTGCAATGTCCCCAGAGCTCATATGTTGAAAGCATGGTCCCCAATGCAGCAAGGTTCAGAGGTGGGGCTCTTAGGCAGTAATCAGATCATGAGGACTTTGACCTCATCAGTTGGTTAACCCACTTGATGGATTAATCCATTGATAACTGGATGGACTACTGGGAGATGGACCTAGTTGGAGGAAGTAGGTCACTCAGTGCCTGCCCTAGACGGCTGACTTGTCCCTGGCCCCTTCCTGTTTCTCTGCTTCCTGGCTGCCTTGAGTTGAGCAGCTTGGCTTCACCTCACCCTTCCACCATGCTTATGCCTTGCTGTTGGCCAACCATGAAGTGAATCTTCTGAAATCATCAGACAAAACAAATCTGTCCTCCTCTAAGTCGTTTGTGTCAAGTATTTTGGTCACAGCTACAAAAAGCTCACACAAATAATAATGATAATAATAGTAATAATAATAAAATTACCATAGATTGAGGACCTCCTATATTCTGGGCACTGTGCAAAGGACTCTGGGCTTTGGCTGCAGGACTATACTGAACCCATCTTCCCCCATAGTCCTTATATCATAGATGAAGAGAACCCAGAAAGGGTTTTTTCAGGTGCATACAGCAAGCAAGCAGCACCTCAAATTCTGACCCCAGACTCATGTGATGGATCTTGCTTAGCTGCACCCCTAACTCAATTGGGATACTTTAGAAAAAGTAGGGTGCCTAGGCCTTCCTCTAGGAAGGGTTTTTCATTTCTGTGCCAAGCATGGAGTCTGGGAAGCTGACTTGTGCTGGTCCTTCCTTAATATCCTGGAAATTTTCCTCCAAGATAAAAGACTTGATGAGTTTCAGCTCTGCAGCCACAGGAAGCAGGGCATGGGTGGGGCCAGGGACTGCCAGGTCCAGAATTCAGAGCTTCCCACTATGGTTGGACCATTCACCATGAAGGTACCATCATCTAAGCTTGGAAAGAGTTGGGCAAATTTTCCTGGAAACCAATGCCTTCCACAGGATCTGAGAATTCCATCATCTGATCCATGCTGTCCTGGCATGAACTCATGATGGAGCAATGGTGCAGTAGCTTAGCCATGAGAGTCCTCTGCGTCTTCTGAGGAAGCCCACATCATACACAGTGTATATGGGAAATGGTTTAAAAGTCAGGCTATCATGGAGGAGCAAACATTGAAGGAAGGAAATAATTAAGATCAGAGCCAAAATTAATAAACCTGAGAATAAGAAACAATAATACAAAGGACCAAGAAATAGAGTTGTTTCTTGGTAAAGATAAAGAAGATTGATATGTCCCTATGCAAAATAACCATGAGAAAAACAGAAAAGCCATGTTCATAAAATTAGAGATGAAAAAGGACAAACCACCATAGACATCACAGAAATCCAGCAGACCATTAGGGACTACTTTGAAAACTTGTACTCCAATACATTGGAAAACCTAGAAGAAATGGGTACATTTCTAGATAAATATGATCTGCCAAAACTGAATCAAGAGGAAAAAGAATACCTAAGTAGACCAATAATTGTAATGAGAGGACTTCCACCAAAGAAATACCCAGGACTGAATGAACTCCCATCTGAGTTCTAACAAAAAAAAAAAAAAAAGAACTATGACCTAAACTTTTTAAATTACTCCATGACATACAAAGGGATGGAATACATTCCAAATTTAGGAAGCCATTATTGCACATATACCAAAACCAGATAAGGACACATCAAGGAAGAATGTACATATCAACATCCCTGAAGGACTTACATGCACAAATCTGGGATGTATGTTTTCTCTCAAATGCAGAAGATAGAGAACAGAAAGGAAAAGAAAGCGGGGTGGATCGCATGGAAATCAAAGAAAGATCCGGAGAGAAAGGGGATCAAGAGGTGGGAGGGGTTGGGTGCTGTGGAGTGATATTGGCCAAATTATATTTTTATATTGCATACATGTATAAATATGTAGCAACAAATCCCACCATTATGTACAACTATAAGGCACCAGCAAAAATATGGGGAAAAAAAAGGATTTATAAGAATTCTCATTTTGATCCTAACCACAACCCTGGGAATGGAATAGCTATTAAAACTGATAGGTGTCAGAATTCACATTGAACTGCTGTTATGTTGGGTGTCAATCAACCTACCCTTTAAAATGAAATGATGGCCACAAGGTATTGGTGTGATGAAGTCTGAGGTGGCTCTAAAAGGAACACCAGCACTTGTCTTTACCAAGTGGCATCTTTCTAGGGCAGGCTATGTGGCTCCCTGTAAATTAAGTGTCCCCCCAATAGAAGGGATGGAAGTCAAGCTAAATGAGAGGTGGAAAACCTCAAGGTGAGGACCCAACAAAGAGCTGCTCCTTGGCACTGCATTCCCCTCTCTCATTCAGTGGCAATTATGAAGGTTTTAATTTTTCCTCATGAAATTTTAAAAAGAGCTGTAGAGTTAACATCTTAGCATATTTTGCTGTGACTGGGGAGCAAGGGCAGGTATTTAGAAAGCCAGCTTACACACCCTTGTACACCAAGTTACCACTCTTCTAAAACTTGCTGTAGTCTGTTTCCACTTTTGGCAGGATGCTTTCCAGCCGTGGTTAGAACAGGTGGGTCTATGAGGCTGTTCTTACTCTTCACCAGTGGCTTTAGGAATTTTAAGACTGAGCTTATGTTTGGGGGGTAATTTTTTCTTTGATTCACTTACAGCCCTTGAAGGAACCGAGGCAATCAGGCATTAAGGATGCAGCATCTTTCTGATGGACACAAGCAGTTCCCTGAAGAGTTAAGAGCACTGCGTTGTAGAAATTATTTAGCACGCAGGTTTTGGGTCAATGATTTTGATAAGATAACAAGCTTAGGGTTCCAATTCTCATCAAGATTTTCTACTTTGATTTCCACATTGACAAGGCCAGTTTATTCACTACTGTTTTTATACTCTGGTAGTCTCAGTGTTGTTTTAATGTTTGCTGATGAGAGAACCTATTTATCTTAAGACACAGCATTTCGTGTTACTTTCCCAAATCTCCTACTCTGTTTTTCTTCCTTCCATTTGTTTCTCCTCTCTTTGGTGTTTTAAGTGAACTGTTTTGAGCTTATTGATTCTTTCCTCTGGGTGATCAATTCAGCTATGAGGTTCTGTATGTTTGGGAGCTTGTTCTCTGTAATTTTCAGCTATAGAATTCCTGTAGGTTTTTGGACACTTAGTGGAATCCCTTAGTTCACCGTCTCTGGCAGGTTTCTGTATTGCCTCTCTGTATTTTCTCAGAGTTTGTTGAGTTCATGTCAAATGGTTCTTTTGAATCCTTGGTCTCACATTCTTTCCTGGCCAATGCCCAGTCTATGTAAGAGCCCATGCATGGAATGCCCTTTCATGTTAGTATGTTTTTAACATCGGACTTTCGTGTCTGTGTTCTTACTAGAGTTCCCACTATCCTCTCTGCATCCCTCATCAATTCTTGCATGCTGTCTGCCTTTTACTTAGATCCAGTTACATATTGGTCATAGTGATTTTAAAGGCCTGGTCTTACCATTACAATATCTCTGCCCCATTAGAACCTGGTTCTCAGGTTTGCTGGAGCTTTTCACACTGCATGTTCTCTCTGTTCATATCACATATCCCCTATCTAAACATAGTTGTCTCTCTTTCTCAGTTGGGTAAGCCTCTTCTCACTGTGTATCTTAGCATGGTTCTGGTGCTGACTCTGTCTCTTCAAACAATACTCTGTTTTTTTTTGTTTTTTTGGTGCACTTTCACCTTAGTCCTGATGTGGACATGATGTACTGGGGAAAAGGAACTGACTAACTCTAGGCCTATAGAGTTACTTTTTATATTTTTTTGACTCAGAGTTGTGGTATGATAATGTGGTATATTTGGTTTTGAAGGACTTGTGACTTGGATTTTCATAAGAATTTCTTCTTCATAAGGTCTGAGACTTGCAGTTCCTTCTGCTGAAACCTGCTGTTAGTGCATGGAGGTCCTAGAGACACAGGGTGAGGTGTGGAGGGAGGGAAGCCTTCTTTCATCCTGAGACCAGTCGAAGAGTGAGCCTGATACCCTGGGCTGTGACTTCCTGAAGTCCTCATTCCTCCTCCTCAGGTGTGACTGAAAGTGCAGAGGGAGCTGGAGGTAGAAGTTTCCCTTGTCCCTAGTAAGAGACCAGAGGGGACTAGATTTGGGGCCTTCCCTTCCCCAAGGCCAGAGAGACTCTGTCGGAACCATGGTTGCTTAGGTTCTACTCAAATAGTGTCTCCTGAGGGCAGATGTTCTTTTCATAAAAAGAATTATGGAGCCAGGTGGACACAGAGGCCAATGCCTCAGTGTCCTCTATCCCTACTGGAAATATGAGGGAAGCTTTCTCTGATCTTCATCCTGAAAAGCTGGCATGGTAACTGGAGGTAAATGCATGGAAGTGTGAGGAGTTCCAGGCAATTGAGTCTTCCCTTGGGAACATTTAGTTATGCAGTGGGAACCACACTGCACATCCCACCACATGCCAATGATAGTGTCAGCTTTCCCCTATGGCCATAGTCCCCAGCAGAGCCCCATGCTCAGTTACGCTGATGGTGTGAATTTCCAGTGACCCAATTTCAGTAGCATGGTTGGCCCTTTGAGCTCTATCCACTGTTGGTGCGGAGAGCTGTAGGCATTTTCCACTTGGTCTTCCCTTGGAGGGTGGTGAGGATGAGCATGATGATCATGTGCACTGGTCACAAATTGAAAGCATTTGAATAGTTCTTTAGAACTAAAATCTGATTAAGTTTGCTTCTTAATAGAAAATAAGCTACCACCATCCTATACCTGAAAGAGGAAAGATATACTCAGGGACCCTCCTATTTCATCAAAGCAGAGTGCCACCCATCCCTCAAAAATGTTACGTCCTTGAATTAGCGTTTTCCTGGGTTCAAAAGTGAGTTTTCTATCCTTGTTCTTCCTGTTCCACATGTATGCCAGGAATGCACTCTGTGGGTGACATGTTCATGTCGGTGATTGGCCCAAGACTCAAATAGCCAAAAAGATAACAAAGAAGGGGCCAGCTCAGAAAGGGCAAAACATGTGCAGTTGGGTCCTCTGGTGGATGTGACAGATGATGCAACCCCCTCCAGGCCAAGGAGGTGGGTGACAGGTGGCAGCTCCAACAGCTAGTGTAAGTCTTCCCTCTACACTTCCAGTGGGTGCACTAGATCTGGGACCACCATCCCTACAGGTCAAGAAACATTTGAATAGTCCAGCACAGGAGATGCTTCATTTTTCAAGAATGGATCTATAGGCCAAAACACATGGTCTCCTTTGGTGTCATGGTTGTATTCAACATCTTTTGGGGAGCTCAACCTATTCCCTGGGGAGTCCCACAAAAGTAATGTAGTGCATCAGTACATTAGGTGACTCTCTCATCCATTCAGCTTCTCGTGCCAGGAGCCATATGACTCCATCACAGCCTTTGTCTGGAGTGGTGGTGGAACACTTTTCTTTCTAGAACAGACATGTTTTCTCTTCTCAGCCTTGATTTTGAACATCTCAGAACTCTCCTGGTTAGAATGGGAAGGAGGTATTTTCTGTTGGGCATGGCAGAATGCTTTCCCTCTGAGTTGGAGCTAATTAGAAAACTGCTGCCATGCACTTAGATCGGCTGCCTGAACTTTCCAAGTCAGTTGGTCAGTGGCCAGCAGAGGGAGCCCTCCACAGTCCCAGTCATCAACCTGATGCTGGAACTCAGAACTGAGACCAATCCATAACTGGGTGGAAGTGAATCTGATCTGATTTAGTGAGGGATAGAGAAGGTCAAAAGGAACATCAGTTGAACACATAACCGGTTGAGATGTCCCATCTGGGACTTGTCTCCTGAAGGGATATGTGAGGTTCTGTAGAGGGGTAGTCAGCTAACCAGGTAATTGTGGGTCCCAGGATAAGCAGGGGAGTCCCTTCTGGTGGTGTCCTTCCTCCACAGATGTGGCAAATGAGGTTTAGAAATGTCCAAGCAGTTAGAAGTATATCATGAGGGCCTGTCCACTTTTCCATGAGTTTCTCTTCTAATCCCTGGTTTTTCCATACCTAAAGCAGGACTGTCTCCTGACTGGAAACTATGTGGAGGGTTCTGAGGGTAGGATATTGTCCTGGAGGAAGGAAACACTTGCATGGAGTTTAAAATTTGTCTCAGTTGTTGTACAGAATATTGGGTGCTCTCTTCATGTTTTCAACGTGGAGAATGCATCCTTTTAGTGTGGCCTAAAAAGGTCTCCCATGTGTAATCTCATAAGGACTCAATTGCAGCCCAATTCTGGGGTCTACCATGATGCTGAGCTGGGCAGTAGGTAATATCATTTCCCATGTCCATTTAGTTTCCTGACATATTTGATCTAGAGTACTTTTGCAACACACACCATAGAGTTGAGGGGTTGCTTTGTCTTATGAATCCAATGGGTGGATTTCACAGATACAAATAGTGGAAGGGTGATGGCAAAGTATCAGAATTTATGAAAGTAATAGAAAGAAAGCAAAGCTCCTTCATGGATAGGGTCCCAAAATTGGGTTGCCAGTGAGTGGCTGTCATCTTGGGGTTTTTATGGATATAAGCAGTTAAGGAAATCAGCCCCTAGCCCAATCCCAGGTAAGGCATTCTGTGATGCTGTCCTCTTCATGTGCCACTTTTTCCAGTCAGGTTAAGGTCAACTGTGTTGCAGTTTGTCCCTTTTTAGAGAGGTCTGGTCTCTGGATCACAGATATCTCACTCTGTTTGTTTTAAGCTGAGCCTTGCATCTTTAGTATTTCTATTCTATTTCTCTGTGGTCTTTCTGTTAGGAAAAATCTGACCTTGGTGGGGCCCAAGTCTCTTGTCTGCCTATGTCAGCTCTTTCCCTACCTCCATTTCAGGGTGTGGCTCATCTTTTCTGTCTTCCATGTTTATTGAGATCTCCAGGCAGCTCACAGTCTCCAAAGAACTCTTTATGATTTACTCAGAAGGTGAATTACCTTGGAGACAAAGGCAGAAACAGAATTACCCGAATGCAGTCAGCTATACTCTACCTGGGGACGTTATCTGCCATCAGTCACCCTCAAGGTACTTCTGAGCCCCTTTCCATCATGGGGCTATGCCTCAAGCCAACTGGAGAAAATGTTGCTGGAAGTTCATAATATTTAAATTTTCTACCAATCTCGGGGCATTTAGGTGAGGTTCACTGACAATCTTCAAAATGGCCCTCAAATTTGGCCCCACCATTTTTGGCAGTTCTTTCCTTTTCAGGCTCTTTTGGGCACAGAATTCGCATCTTTTGGTCACCTTTTATTGCCATAAGCAATCCCAGTCCTCTGAGGAGTGGTCTGGAAAATTCGGTAAACATACCTGGCCCATAATGAGAGCTATGCTGAAAAGACCCCAGGTTTCTCTAATAAAACAACTCTGTGGGAATTCACCTTGCAGTGACTGGAAGTTCCCAATACCTGGAAATCCCAGTCTTGAACTCACTTAACATCAGCTCCCAAATATTCAGGGGAAAATGCGGATTGAAGAAATTTAGATGAAAGGTGCAGGATTGTGGATTAGAGGCTCGCAGAACTTGCTATAATCTAGAAATAGAATCCAAACAGCAACTGAGCTTTGTGACCATGAGAGAATGCTAGAGTTCAACAGAGGACAGACACGGACTTGAGGATCCCTGGGTATTGGGACGGATTGTGAAAGTGAGTTCCCAGTACTAATCACAGGGCACACAGCAGGACTAGGGCAGGGCCTTCATGACTATGGTTTAAGCAGAAGAGGGAGAGTCCCAGGGAGTAGTAGCACAGGAACAGGATTCAGCACCCTGCAACAGTGTCTTCTGAAAACATGGCAGACATGGGATGTGCATGCTGAACTTGCTCTGGAGTTGCTCTCTGTCCTTCATTGCAGATTCCCCTGGTGCTCTAACTGGGAGCCATCTCAAGAGGGGACCTGTTGTCCAATCTTACTGCTCTAGAAGCCAAATACCCCTCAATTTTTGGTCTCTGGAACCTCATGGGAATACTGCTGCAGTGGCTCAGTGAGTGGCATTTCAAATTCAGTTCCACCCTGGAGGGAGGCTGTATCATAAACTCCCTCGGAGTTCTACAGTGGTACAGAGAGGGAGACTGGCAAGTTGCACAGTGCTTGGAAACTAGTCTGATCATCACAGCCTCAAAAGCACAGACTCCATCCTTTCTCCAATTTCAGAGGCATCTGTGTCCTGCCACACAACTGGCCAGAGCCTGCTCCCTTCTGGCTTTTTTCATGCTCTGAATTATTTCTCCAATTCCTTCTCACCTCCTCTCTCCTTTAATTGTTGAATTTTGTGTAGCTTCTCTCCTTTCTCCTCCTTTCCCCACTTTCTTCTCCTGCTACCTTGGCTCCTTTTAAAGTTTCTATTCATTCTCTCAGGTGTTAACCTTATATTCCCCTCCAAGTTATTTTCCCCTATGGTTTCTATTCTAGATGGTGTTGTCAATGTGTTTTTCTTGTTTTTTTTTTTTTTCATTAAAAATCATAAATTTACATAGGGCAATGTTGTTTGATTCATTCTGTTATTTTTTACACCAGTTCTTTATCTGAAGTTTTGCATTTCCCCTCTGCTTTCTCTGTCATGCTGGGAGTGAGTGCAGCCCTTTGCTCACATTGGGTGCACACCTGACCCTGGGCTCTGCTCCTGGGCCAGCAGAGAGGAATTGCAGGTTGCCGCATCAGGAACTGGTCCTGCTCACTTGGTGCAGATTTCAACTTAAAGAATGTGGGGAATATTATTCTCCAGCTGACAACACATCCCGGAGTGGGCACAGCGAGGAGGGCCTCAAGTCCCACTCTTGAACACTCGCCACACAGCCACAATGTTAGAAGTGTTTATGGGCACTCCTCCTACAAGGGTCCTCAGCATGCATTGCCCCCTCACACTGTAAGGTCACACATGGCCAATAAGACCAAAGGTGAGTGTCACAGAGGGGATGCTGGGACCCTCTTGCCTGTATCTCCCTGTGTCCTGACTGGAGTTGCACCTGTATCTAAACACAGGATTATAGCTCCAGGTCCCCCACCAGAATGAGAAGAGCCAGTGTGGACACTGATTTCATGGAACACTGCCAATGGCAACAGAGCCAAGGAAAGCCCCACTGCTGGTAGTGTCTCTCTTCCCATTATAGAAGGAAGTACAGAGCACAATGCACAGACCCTTCTGTCAAGATGAGAATAACCTAACAGATACGATGGAGTATTACTCAGCCATAAAGAATGATAAAATTATGGCATTTGCAGGCAAATGGATGAAATTGGAGAATATCATGCTAAGTGAGATAAGCCAATCTCAAAAATCCAAAAGATGAATGATCTCATTGATAAGCGGATGATGACACATAATGGGGGGAGGGAGGGGGGAAGAATGGAGGAAGGAGGGACTGTATAGAGGGAAAAGAGAGGTGGGAGGGGTGGGGGAAGGAAAAAATAACAGAATGAATCAAACCTCATTACCCTATGTGAATGTATGATTACACAAATGGTATGCTGTTACTCCATGTACAAACAGAAACAACATGTATCCCATTTGTTTACAATAAAAATAAATTTTAAAAAAAGAATAACCTAACAGAATTCATGGCCACTAAACCAGCTGGACAAAGATACTTAAGGGAATCCTACACCCAGAAAAGGAAGAAAAATGAACACAATTGTGAGAGCACAGAAGGAATGAGTGTCACTAGGAGAGGGGTGCACAATTGAGAAATAAGAGAGGGTCACATATTATCAATTTAGAACACCCTGAAACATCTGAGTTGGATAAACCAAGAACTGAACATGGAATGCTCAAAACAACCAAAAGAAGTCGACAGAAAGACAAGAAAATGCCACACATTTCAGAGTAACCCTGAGTACAGATGGTCTTCATTATTCAGTTCAAAGATACAGAGGAAGGGCTCAGGAGATAGCTCAGTTGGTAGAGTGCTTGCCTTGCATGCACAAGGCCCTGGGTTCAATCCCCAGCATCACAAAAAAAAAAAAAAAAAAAAAAAAAAAAGAGAGAGTGATAACAGAGGAAAGGAGTGGATTTTTTAAAAAGACCCAAAAATATATTGCCCAAAAGAAAGTCCTCTCCCCTGCAAAGGTGAGCAACACTGAAAATGGAAAGATGGAAAATAATATTTCAAGCAAATGGAGTCTGACGGCAGGAAGAAGTCACTATGCTTATATCTGACCAAAAAAAAAAAAAAAAAAAAAAACACTTGCGCACTTGACGCCAAATCTAGACAGAAGAGACAAACAGGGTCAATCTATGTACATCAAGGGAAACACATCAAGAAGATATCACAAATGTCTCCTATATATATAAATGCACCCAATTTGGAGCACCCAATTTTATCAAACACTACTAGACCAAAGGAAGCCATAGACCCCAGCACAATAAAAAGAAGAAAGTGGGTGACTTCAGTGCCCCCACATACACCACAAGGCAGATCTTCCAGATGGATTATTGACAAGGGAATGTCGGCATTAAGTTTCTTTATAAGTCACGTGGACTTAACAGATGTCTATAGAATATGCCATGAAACAGCTGGGGGTACACATTCTACTCATTAGCACAAGGAACATTCCCCAAGGTAGATCATGCATTAGGCCATAGAACAAATGTTTAGAAATGCAAAAAATTTTTTGAAATAATTTCTTGTATCCTTTCCAATCACAATGAAATGAAAGTAGAAATAAAGAGCAGGAGAACCAACATAAACCTCACGCACACTTTAAGATTATGAAACACACCACCAAACAAGTGAAAAATTCCTAAAATCAGAAGACTATGGAAACACAACATACCAGAACCTGTGGAATCCAGAAACAGCACTGTGAAGAGGAGGGTTTGCAGGAACCTGTACATAGAAGATAAAGGAGAGATACCTCAAGTAAACTGCCTAATGATGAAAAACAAAAATGAACCAAATCCAAAATCAGTAGAAGGAAAGAAATAATCAAGATCAGGACAAAAAGAAAAGAAATAGAAAGGAGAGGAGCACCACCAAGTTCAAGAGAAAAAAAGAGTAGTTCTTTGAAACCATAAAACAAAGGTGGCAAAACTTGAGCTAAATCAACAAAAGAAAGGGAGATTAGACCCAAATCAATAGAGACTTGCAAAAGGAGATCTTATGACAGATACCGAGCAAACTCAAAGGATCATTAGGGAGTATTTTGAATGACTACATGCCAGTATGTTGGAAAATCTAGGAGAAACACAAATTTAGGAACCCAAACTGAATCAAGAAGACATAAACATTCACAAAATATGAGTAACAAATAAGGAGATTGCAGCAGGACCAATTCTCATGACAAAGAAAAGTTCAGGTCCCAATGGAGTCAGTCCTGAATTTGACCAGATTCTAGAAGGAACAAATTTGCTCCCCAAATTATTTCATGATGCAGAAGTGGAAGGAACTTATCTAAACTCAGGCTCCAAGTCTGGTGGGACCCTGATTCAAAACCTGACCAGGATTGAACCAAAAAAAAAAAAAAAAAAAAAAAAAAAAAAAAAAAAAAATACATACATATATATGCAGAACAATGTGAGGTGGATGTCCCTGCCCAGGAGTGGAACCAGGCTTTGTGGGGGATGGACACAGTGGTGATTGCAGTGCATGTCTCCTAAGTGGCACTAGGAGCTGCAGGACAGCCTGCTCCTGGGGCTTTCCTGCTGTTCCTGTAACAGGAACAGTCTTGTGTATTTAGGGAAGCCTCTGCTAGACTGGGGAGTGTTTGGGTTCTCAGCCTACTGAAGGATTAGAGCCCCCACTGAATTTATTAAAGAGGAGATGACTCTGGTCAGAACTTTTCAAGATATAAGTGGGACAGCATGAGACAAAGTTGCTCAAAAAGTGTTCCATCATTTCTCACGGTTGTCATGGTCAAGAAAGTTAAGATTCTTTGTGTTTAGCAGACCAGAAGAGGAGAGGGGATATAGGTTGAGATAGAGCCAGTGGCTGAACATGGAGTTGCTTCCATGGGCTGTTGTCTTAGGGAGATGGCCCTGCCCCACTAGAGTGGGTGACCTGGCTAAATTAAGTGCCCTGACAAGTGTTCAAAGGGCAGAACTGCCAGACTCACCATTCTATAGTGGAGGTGCCAGGATGCCCAGTGGCCCTGTGGGGTGGAGGCAGGGCCAGCTGAGGCCCAACTGAGGAGAGCAGAGGACTGTTGGGGTCTGGGTCTGGGGAGCATCAGGGTTTAAAGCAGTTAGTATCATTCTGTTTTCCCCTTTGACATCTCTGCTGGTCATCCAGCAGAGGCCTCTCTTTTGATGCCCAATGCCTTTCCACCATGAGAAGTGTCTTGATTATATAAAAGTGGGAAAAGTTGAAACATGGCATTCCATCACACTTTCCTGAACTTTGACCCAAATTTTGAGCTATAAAACAGCCATTCATTGATCTGTGCCTATTGGTCTAGTGTGTACCTAATCTATGCCATATTCTAGCAGGCGGTCATCTTTTTCTTGCTCACAGCTTCAGAGCTACAGGTAGAGAGTAGTCAGCAGAAATTCTAGCCAAGAAGCTTCCTGATAGTGTGGGCTCAACATTGACCACAATCAATAAGGATAGCAGAGATCTCCCCAAAAGCCTGCTTCCTCTGTGTACCTTCCACTTCTTTTTACTCTTTGGTACCCCAAATCTGACAAGTTTCACTTTCCCTGATCAAGCAAATGGCCAAAGTCCAATGAGCTCCAAAGAGCTCCAAAGAGCTCCCAACCACAAGAAAACCAGAGAGAGCCAGGCTGAGGGCCTGTGTCTGTTGTGGTGAGGACCCCAACCAGTGAGCCTAAATAAGACCCCAGGCTCCTCTTAGCCAGCTTTGAGGGCAAAGCTGTCCAGGAAGTGGGTGAGAATGGGATGCTGTACCTCTGAGCCTCCTATTTGTCCCAGGATCACAGAGGGCAGGGCAAGACACGTGGTATACATCTAAACAGGGCTCACAACAGGTCCTGCAAGGGAGAAGGTGAATGTTGCCTTAGGGCAGAATTTTCCTCCTGGACCTCACATAAGTGGGTCCTGACCTAGAGGAGGGAGGATCTGATGGCTTCCCCAGTGCTCCTGGTTCCAAGAGAGCCCTGGCAAGATGAGGATCGGACCCTAAAGGCCAGGTTCCTCTTCACCGTGCACCCATGAGAGGTGGAGCTGCCAGGGTGAGAGGCCAGGAGACAGGTGTAAATATATACAGCCTTGCTCATGGTGGTATTGGTTCCCTGAGTGGACTTGGGGCCTTCTGAAAGGGGGAGCCTTTGGGCACTTAACGGAGTTGCCCCCATGTCTCCAAGAACAGAGTTGTTCCTTGTCCCATGTAAGGTGGTCACTACAGGGATGGTCTTTTAGTGGGGTGGCAGGTATTGAAGCCCAAGTTGTATCCTTAGTGCTGTCTCACACTTCTTGTTCCTCCCTCTTCTTTGAGAGGAGATGAACATGGCCCCAAAGTAGATATGAGATCCAGGAGCAAGTCTGGGCTCCCAGATCCCACTGATGGCACAGGGACAGAATTGCAAATAGAGATGGACTTTCTGGCTATGCTGCTGTTTTCCTTAGGAGAGCTTAAGAGTTTCTGCTTAGGCAAGCTTTGGGGGATGGCAGTAACTGTAGGAACACCAGTGGTTTCTTGCCCTGGTTTGCGCTTTACTTTGTATCCCTTGGTCTCCATGGCGGTGCTCTGCTTAGGGGCAATGGAGGTGTTCTGTCCCAAGCTTGCCCCATGTTGCTGCCTATAGCTTGGGGTCCCTCCTCTTTGCGGGGAGATGCACATATCCCCAAAGACAGATAAGAGATCCAGGAGCAAGTCTGATCTCCTAGATTCCACTGATGTCACAGGGACAGACAAGCAACTAGAGGTAGTCTTTCTGGGGGTGGTGCTGTTTCCCTGAGGTGAGCTTAGGTGTTCCTGGATGGGCAGGCTTTGGGGGATGGCACTCAGGGTAAGACCACCAATGTTTCCTTGCCCCTGTATGCTCTGTTTTGTGTTTCTTGGGTGCTATAGTGGTGCTCTGGCTAGGGGCACTATTGGTGTTCTGTCCCAAGCTTGTCCCATGTGCTCAGCAGTTTTGGGGGGTCCATCTACTTTTGAGCAGGTGCTCACTACCACCACAGAAGATGTCAGACCTGGGGACAAGTCTGTCCTCCCAGTTGCCATTGAGGTCACTGACACTGCCAGCCTGGAGGGGGATAAACCTTGGTGGTCCCATGTTGCCTGGGCCTGCCTGTTCTTGGGATAAACATTGGCCACAGGCCCTGGCCTCTGGGGGACAGCTACAGAGGCAGAGGCAGATGTAGTCAATGCACCAGTGGATCTTGCAGCCTGGCTGCCAGCAAAACATGTCTGGGTGCTGGCATGGGAACCCATGGTGGGGTTTCTATGTTTGTCAGTCACAAGGGCTGAGTGGTTTGGGCTGCCCAAGGTTGTGAGGCCTGCTCTCAAGGGCAGAAATGATGCTTCACCTGAACCTGGTGTCCCAGGTGTCCAAACTGATGGCAGCTGGCAAAGCTGGGGCCTCCAGGCTTCTTCCCATCAGGAACCCTAGGGATTGATGGGATGGTGGCTCCAGGGATGACAGGATGCTTCCCCAGTGGAGCCTGTTGCCACACCCTTCGATCTGGCCAGCTGGAGCTATCTACAGCTGTCTACAGCTATTGGGCGTTGGGCCCTGGTGAGAGAGTAGGGATCTCCTACCCGAGCTAGATGGAGGCCCCAGATGGAGGGGCTGGAAGGCATAATGGTGTTCATGAGGGTGGCCCCAAAGGGAGCCACTAGCTGTGGAGCCAAGCCTGCCAATGTGCTGGGAGAGGGCCTGGGAGGAAGGACCAAAGCAGCAATTGGCAGGTTGGGGGAGAAGGGAACACTAAGGTTGGAGGTGGGAGGGTGTCTCTGGGAGGAGAAACCACAGCCCACCCACATTGGGGTGGAGGCCACCACAGTGGCAGTGCTGGGGTGGTGGAGCAAGGTCTGGCTGAAGCCCACTGATGTCAGAGGCTAGGACCCTTCCCATTCAGAGGGGACCCACACATGGGCTTGCCCCAGGTGGCCTGGGTCTCACCCATCAGAATGTTGTTGATGTGCCGGGGACCAGCCCAAGCAGCAGAGTCCAGGGGTCCTTGATGGCCTGAAATACAAAAGCCCCGAGTGATTAGACGGCGCAGCGTCGGCGATGGACAGCAACCACAAAGACTCCGGTCAATGTTAGGATGCTGACAAGTTTATTGAATTTTCTAACAGTTTATATACTTTTACACTTTTTACTAAAAATATTTATGATTTCATATGAAGAAGGAAGTTCTTAGAAGTTTATTAATAGATAACAGAAGTTAGGTCTGCACAGTTAGTCAATTAGTGCCGTCTGGCACATCTTACTCAGCATTTCCCTACAATGAACTTTTTTTGACCTAAAGCTTACAAAAGCAAGTTGATGTACACTTCTTTTTTTTTTTTCTTTAAAGTTTAACTTCTATTTGATCTCTTACTGCTAAGATTAATTATAACTTCTAGTAATTTGTTATTAATTTTTTGTGACTATAATTACATGTCTATGCTATGTTAAATCATATTATATTATTGAGAACCAAGTTATTATCTTTAAAGTAAAAAATCTTCATCTAAAAGAACTAAAACTTCTCTTTTGAACTAAATATAATGTATTTCTGTGGGAGGCTTATTACTTAGTAGAAGAAACCAGATGTAATAAATATGTTGATCACTGAAGCTAAGGGAATCACTTATATGCAACTAGATGTCTGGGAATCTTGTAAAAGTTAACAAAAACATCACAAGACATATTGCTTCAGAATGTCCACCATTCCCTATAGGAATATTAGTGCTTTGTGTAAACAAATGAACTTTATTTTACTGGAATTGGGTTGACTCATATGAACTGTTTGTGTTCCCACCATCCTTCAACCGAAGAACTTTATTAAACATGATTAATCAGCGTAATATTGTGAGTTCTGGTGAAAAACAAAAAAGGGAAGAGAGATTAACACTCTGAAGAAGGGGCTCCAGCTTTACTCAACTTACGACGAGTCCTTGCTATCGTCTTCCAGGGAAGGCCTTGGCAGCACCCAACTTATGACGAGTCCTTGCTATCATCCTCCAGAGGAAGATTACCAACCTCTGGCATGGGTCTTTATGCGCCAGGCACACTTCCCTGGCATGAGTTTTATGTGCTAGGCGCCCCCGCAGTTCCCCCTTTTTTGTTTTGAAGATCAAAAAGACCTTTTTGAATTTGAAGGCCCTTAAAAACTTTTGTTAAGAGTCGAAGGATAACTGGAAGACAAAAGATTAACATAAAGATACAAAATCCAATTAGAGCAAATTGTAAAATAGTGTTAAAAAGGGTACTGCTAGTAATAGTTTTTTTAATATTATTAAAAATATCCATTGGAAGGTTGGCATCTGGAGCAATAGCAAGGTGTGCTTGGCTTATATCTTTTATTTTTTGTTGTAAATCTAAAATATCCGGAGCTAAGTTAGTATTATTCCAAATTCCTTTAAGATGATTTTGAACTTCAGACCAATGAGTAGTATTATCAGCTTCTAAAGGGGTAACACAAATCCATTTGTAATTAGCATGACATCTAGTGGTCATTTTAGTCTGAATATTTTGAATTTTATTTCCTATAAAGAGAACTGCTTCCTCAAGAGCATTAATTCGAATTTCTAGCTTTTTATCAATTTGTTCCTGAGTAGCCAAGGCCACAGAAACATTATGTGAAAGATCATTAACATGAGAAGCAGTATGAATTTCCTGTACTAAAGCAGTGGTTGAAATCGCTAATGCTGTGATGATACTGATTAAAGCTGTAATTCCCAAGATTAGCGTTGCTACAAAACGTTTTGGTCTCATTAATTCATTTAGATTTTTTAAGATTTCAGTCCCTGGATCATCATACCAAGTTTCCTTTAAAGTTACAGGTAAAATAACATAAGAAGGCTGATGTACAATAAAAAACACCTTTAAATCCTTATCAAATGTAGAGTTAATACAATTAGTTAATACACAGTTTTTACACCGTATATCATAAGCATCATTGTTTTTTGTGACTTTTGAAATGGAAACATTTGAAATGGAACCTAATAAAATAGCATGTGGAGCATTAATACAAGCTCTAACATTATAAGATTCAACTTTAGTAGTTCCTGGTCTATTTAATTTTACTATATCAATAGCTGCAAGTAATCTATATAAGTCTGGAAAATATGAATGTTTACCATGCTTAAGAATAGACTGAAAAGTTGGAGTTACCCAACCAGGAGTAAACCACCTATGTAAGGGCTCTCCAAATCCCAACTCCTTTGATCCAGAAAGAGTATATATTCCATCTGATTTTTGATTTTCCTCAAGTATTTTTGGTTTATAGTCGGTCCAGGGAGAAGATACAGAAAAATCTTTAATTAAAGTGTGAGAATCCCTTGGATTAAATACCACAGCTGATTGTGAAAATCCACAAGTGATCCATTTGGGAAAATCAATACTAATATCTATAGTATTCCAATAAACATCTGGATGTTGAGCTTTTGGTTCACATTTTTTAACCATTTCAGGAAGACTTTCATTTATATAAGTTTCATTGTAATTATTATAACCAATTGAGACCATTTTTAGAGTTCAAATATATCTTTTAATTGGATCAAACTTGGGAGAGTCATCAAATAAGTTCTATAACTGAGGGGAAGACATCCTAATGGTAAATGTATATTATCCAGAGAAAAACATAAAGGAGTTTCCTCCGTTAATCCATGAAAATTGACTGTGTTTGTCATCTTATGAGGAATAAAGGAATCAGATATGCCTCCCATGAGTTCTGGATGACTAGTAAATATTTTTACATTGGACCGACTCCATGAACTTACATGAAGTAATGGAGGGTTAGGAAAATAGGTCCAATAGGCCTTTTCAGAGTTAATTTGAATATTCAAGGCATGTACAGGCATTACCTGAACAGCAAGCAATGAAAGCATAGCCAGAAAAACTAGTTCAGGTGTTTTAGCTTTACCAGAATTAGTCACCATACGTTCAGCCTCAGAAGTTAAGCGTTTTAATTGTCCCCATGATGGAAAGGGAGAATGACGAGTGGAGTGAGCTTGAGGAGGATGTAATCCGTTTAACCTCCGTGTTAGAACATCATCCGGAATCGAACTGGTCGGGTAAGGTGTTTGAGAATTCCTTTTCCTTCTCGAGTGACGTCTTTTGTTTGTCTCCATTGGCATTGATGTGTCTAATCAATCTATCAGGAATCCACAGTGGTGTTTCTGCATCCTGTGGAAAAACACAAGCATAGCCTCGACTGGATGTTAAAAGAACATCAGGTCCTTTCCATTGTCCTGTAAGTAAGTCTTTCCATTTGACCATAACAATTGGATTGGGACCTTGTTGTTCCCAATGTCTCATCATAGAAGTTATTCCTTGTTTATCAGCATTTAAATGATTAAGAACAAAAAGAGCATGTTGTAGAATATGATGAGGGGAAGAATATTTTAATTCCCCCTCTTTAAGTTTATTAATCTGTTGTTTTAGACGTTGATGACTCCTTTCTACAATAGCCTGTCCTTGAGGATTATATGGAATACCTGTAGAATGGCTAATATTAAAACGTGAACAAAAATCTTTAAATGCTTTTGAGGTATAAGCTGGAGCATTGTCAGTTTTAATCTTTTTAGGCATGCCTAACATAGCAAAACATAGGAATAAATGTTGAATGATATCTTTATAAGCTTCTCCTGTCCGAGCGGAAGCTACAATAACATGAGAAAAGGTATCAACTGTAACATGTACAAATGACAATTTCCCAAATTCTATGATATGAGTAACATCCATTTGCCATAAAACGTTAGGGAGTAAGCCTCTTGGATTAACCCCCAACTGTGGAGAAGAGAAATATTGAGGACAAACATGACAAGAACGAACAATCTGTCTAGCTTCTTCCCTGGAAATATGAAACTGCTTTTGTAGAGCAGAAGCATTTTGATGATGATTCTTATGTGAAAGAATGGCTTCTTCTTTAACTGTTAAAATAAAAGGTTTAGTCAATAAGTCAGCTTGAGCATTCCCTTCAGCTAAAGGTCCGGGTAATTTAGAATGTCCTCGAATATGACCTATAAAAAAAGGTAAATGTCTTTCTTGAATTAATTTTTGTAAGAGAGAAAGTTTAGGCGCTATGGTTGAGGAATCTGAAATGGTTGCGGTTTCGATAACAGGAAACAATTTTACAATGTAAAGTGAATCAGTGTAAAGATTAAATGACTGACTAACATTATTAAAAGCATAAATAACTGCTTCTAATTCAGCTCTCTGTGCTGAAGTCTCTGTTGTCCATTGAACAATGGGTTGAGTGCCAATTAAAGTTACGGCTTTGCCATTTGAGGATCCATCTGTAAAAATTGTAATAGCATTAGATAAAGGGAAAGAAGAGGTCCATTTTGGAAAAATAATGTTAGTTTCCTGTAAAAAATGTAAAATAGGATCATTTGGTAAATGAAAAGAAATCTTTCCTAGAAAATTACAGAAAGCTACAGTCCAATTGTCATCAATTTGCATTAAATGCTCAAATTGCTCCCTTGTATAAGGAATAATAATTTCATGCATTTCCTGAGCAAATAATTCTTTACTTCTTTGTCTAGCTTTAAGTACTAATAAAGCAACCATGGTAGGATAAGCGAGAAGAATCTTCTTTCCAGTAACGGGTAAATGAATCCATTCAATAGGATCATTTTGCCACAAACATCCAGTTGGAGTATGCTTAGTTTTTAAAACAATAAAATACCATGGTAAGGCATAATTAATTTGTTGTAAATAATGATGAGAAATGGCCTGTTCAACAACACGTAAAGCCTCTTTTGCTTGATCAGTTAAAGTCCTAGGGGAAGTTGGGTCAGAATCTCCTTTTAGTATTTTAAACAATGGCTTTAAATCCCCTGTAGACAATTTTAAATAAGGTCTGATCCAATTAATATCTCCTAGAAGTTTTTGAAAATCATTTAAAGTTTGTAATTTATCTTGTCTAATTTGTAATTTTTGAGACATAATTTTATCAGTTTTAATTGTTCTTCCCAAATAATTAAATGGAGGTTCATGTTGAATTTTTTCAGGGGCGACTACAAGACCCCAAGTTTGTAAGGTTGTAATAACAGTCTCTAAAATCTGTTTTAAAATGTCCATAAGGGGATGAGCAAGTAAAATATCATCCATATAATGAATCATATAACAATCTGGGTAGGCTTCTCGACAAGCTATCAGGGCTTGATCTACAAACTTCTGACATAAAGTTGGACTATTTTTCATTCCTTGAGGCAATACTTTCCAATGATATCTTTGATAAGGTCTTTGTAAATTAGGAGAAGGCAGACTAAAAGCAAATCTCCATCTGTCTTGTTGAGCCAGAGGAATAGTAAAAAAGCAATCTTGTAAATCAATGACAATGATATGATATCCTTTAGGAACAGCTACTGGAGATGGGAGACCAGGCTGTAATGCCCCCATAGTTTCCATAGTATTATTAACAGCTCTGAGATCCTGCAAAAGTCTCCATTTTCCTGATTTCTTTTTTATAACAAAAATAGGAGTATTCCAAGGACTAGTGGAAGGTTCTATGTGTCCCAGAGCAAGTTGTTCTTTAACTAATTGAGTAGCTGCAGCTAATTTTTCTTTAGACAGGGGCCACTGTTCCACCCATACTGGTATGTTGTTTTTCCAGATTATCGGGTCAGCCTGCCTGGTAACAGAGGCCCCTAGGAAAAAGGCGAGTCTGATTCATCAGTCAGTGTAATATTTAACTGTTCCATTAAGTCTCTACCCCACAACGTAAAGGGGAGGGAAGGAATTACATATGGCTGAAAAGTCCCTGTTTTATCTTTATCTTTCCAATGAAGGATTTCAGCACTTTTAGCAACATTAGAGGCAAGCCCTAACCCCACCAAGGTGGAAGGTGATTTAGTAGTTGGCCAAGAAGGGGGCCAATCATGGGCTGCAATACAAGTAACGTCAGCTCC
The DNA here is from genome assembly GCF_902686455.1 of Sciurus vulgaris. Taxonomy (NCBI): domain Eukaryota; kingdom Metazoa; phylum Chordata; class Mammalia; order Rodentia; family Sciuridae; genus Sciurus; species Sciurus vulgaris. Next base: position 2,150,219 of record NW_027632918.1, on the reverse strand, counting down.
AGTATCTAACAATCCCTTGAATTCCTTACCATTAACTTTGATAGTCTTCATAGGTCTTTGTTCTGATATTTTTTGAATCCAAGCCACCGTATTAGTTGAACCAAAGCCCTCAGTTCTTTGTCCTTGTAATATTGGATTAGGCAATTTTAAATATGGTATTAACAGCAATTGAGCTATTCTCTGTTGAGGAAAAATTTGAATTGTTTTAGTAGGGGGAGAAACCATAATCTTAATTTCTCCTTGATAGTCAGAGTCTATAACACCAGGAATAACTTGTAATCCTAGTTTTGTCATGGAACTGCGCCCGATAATGAGGCCCATATGTCCTTCTGGGAGGGGACCATAAACTCCTGTAGGTATTAAGGACACTTCTGATTCTGATGTTAAAATTAAATGTTCAGAGGAAGGTAAATCTAACCCTGCACTCCCTGGGGTCCCTCTGGCCAGGTCATTGACTGTTGTTTTACAAACGGGTTGGTAGCTCCCCAATTGTTTTTCGGGGCCTGGGGAGGGCCCCAAAACCCGTTTTTTGGCTGAAAACTATCTATTGGCGTCACAGGGACAGTTTCTTGATTAGACCCTGTAGCAGTAAGTATTGATCCATCCTTATGGAATCTGGAGTGACACTCTCGGGCCCAATGAAATCCCTTCTGACATCGGGGACAAATAGTTTTTGGAGTTCCAGCATTAAGTGTAGGTTTATTTTGTGGTTGAGAATTGATATTAGGCGGCCGAGAGGGACATTCCCTACTAAAATGACCTAACTGGCCACAAGAAAAACAATTTCCTGGAGTGCGAGAAGACCTTGGCTGATTTCCTTGAGTGTTTTGGGGTTTTCCCTGATTGATATCTTTTAAATATTTGGCGTAAGTTTTTCCTTGAAAAGCAGCTGCCATAATCATCCCTTGAATATGAGCTGGACTCGTGTCCATGCAAGTTTTATGTAGTCAGATAATGTCCCTGTCCTTCTAATAGGTCTTAAGAGGGCCTGACAAGTAGGATTAGCGTTTTCAAATGCTAATTGTTTTAACAATATTTCGGCAGCCTCAGGATTAGTAATTATTTTTGAAATATTTTCCTCCAATTTGGCCAAGAAATCTTCATATGGTTCCATACCCCCTTGTTTAATATTACTTAAGAAGGATGTTTTAGTATCAGGGGACGGAAGGCGTCTCCAGGCAGCTACAGCCAATTTTGAAACTTCCTCCAACACTTTTCTTGGTAATTTAATTTGTTCAGCTGGGGAAGCCCAATCATCAGTCCCTAACACTTGCCCCAGTAATATTCTATTTCTATCTCTAAGACCTTTAGCCAATTGAGATTGTAAAGTCATTTTTGCCTGTTCTTCGTATTCAGTTTTCCATAGTAAATAATGCCCGGGAGTTAAGCAAGAACGAGCAGTTTGTTGCCAATCAAAAGGTGTAAGCCACTGAGAGCCAATGTTTTCTACTAACTGGAGGACATAAGGGGATGTTGGTCCTAAATCTTTCACAGCTGTTCTTAACTCTTTAATTATCTTAAATGACAAAGGTTCCCATTGAGGTTCTCCTCCTTCATCAATAGCCCAAATTACTGGGCAACAAAGACTAAGATCTCCAGCCTTTTGTGCCTCTGCCACAGCCCCTAGAAACCCTATTTTTGCTACTGAATCTTGTTTAGATGGTTTTTGTTTATAAGTAACAGGAGCCACAAAAGGAGGATAATCCTCATTATGATATCTAAAAGCAGCTTCCTCCAAATCTTCCTGATCTGAGGGTGACAGTTGATCAGGGTCATTACCTTCTTGAATTTCCTCATTATCATCCTCATCAGTATCACGATTTCCTTCCTGTGCTTCTTGATTATCTTCAGCTGAAACTGCTATAACCTGATCATTGGTTGGCTCCTGATCACTAGATGGAGATAACAATAATTTTCGTTCCAATTGCTCTGCAGGTGGTTTTGTATCAAAACAATCTCTAAATAAGCCCCATAATGTAAAGGCATCCTTAGGAACTCTCTCATTTCCATACAATTTATAATAACTTTTCATATCACGACCCACCTGCTTCCATATTTTTAAATCAAGAGCACCTCTGTCTGGAAACCATGGAGAACATTCCTGTATAAACTGAAAAAAATGACGTAATTGTGCAGAACTTACTGTAACACCTCTTTTCTTTAATAAATGCTTTGCTATATCAAGAAATAAAGTTCTCTCTTTAGATGCTGTATTACCCATTTTTTCCAATCCCTGCCCTTTCTTTCTCAGTCTCTGTTACTGAGGGGACCGCGGCTCCCCGGGCAGTATCCTAGCTGCCGACCGCCTGAAAAAGAAAAGAAAAGAATAAAACACTTACCAATCAGGTCCCTGTTCGGGCGCCAAACTGCCGGGGACCAGCCCAAGCAGCAGAGTCCAGGGGTCCTTGATGGCCTGAAATACAAAAGCCCCGAGTGATTAGACGGCGCAGCGTCGGCGATGGACAGCAACCACAAAGACTCCGGTCAATGTTAGGATGCTGACAAGTTTATTGAATTTTCTAACAGTTTATATACTTTTACACTTTTTACTAAAAATATTTATGATTTCATATGAAGAAGGAAGTTCTTAGAAGTTTATTAATAGATAACAGAAGTTAGGTCTGCACAGTTAGTCAATTAGTGCCGTCTGGCACATCTTACTCAGCATTTCCCTACAATGAACTTTTTTTGACCTAAAGCTTACAAAAGCAAGTTGATGTACACTTCTTTTTTTTTTTTCTTTAAAGTTTAACTTCTATTTGATCTCTTACTGCTAAGATTAATTATAACTTCTAGTAATTTGTTATTAATTTTTTGTGACTATAATTACATGTCTATGCTATGTTAAATCATATTATATTATTGAGAACCAAGTTATTATCTTTAAAGTAAAAAATCTTCATCTAAAAGAACTAAAACTTCTCTTTTGAACTAAATATAATGTATTTCTGTGGGAGGCTTATTACTTAGTAGAAGAAACCAGATGTAATAAATATGTTGATCACTGAAGCTAAGGGAATCACTTATATGCAACTAGATGTCTGGGAATCTTGTAAAAGTTAACAAAAACATCACAAGACATATTGCTTCAGAATGTCCACCATTCCCTATAGGAATATTAGTGCTTTGTGTAAACAAATGAACTTTATTTTACTGGAATTGGGTTGACTCATATGAACTGTTTGTGTTCCCACCATCCTTCAACCGAAGAACTTTATTAAACATGATTAATCAGCGTAATATTGTGAGTTCTGGTGAAAAACAAAAAAGGGAAGAGAGATTAACACTCTGAAGAAGGGGCTCCAGCTTTACTCAACTTATGACGAGTCCTTGCTATCGTCTTCCAGGGAAGGCCTTGGCAGCACCCAACTTATGACGAGTCCTTGCTATCATCCTCCAGAGGAAGATTACCAACCTCTGGCATGGGTCTTTATGCGCCAGGCACACTTCCCTGGCATGAGTTTTATGTGCTAGGCGCCCCCGCATTGATGTGCTGCAGAGCTTTCTCTTCTCCCAGTCTGGGTCCTCAGTGGTGACTGAACAGGCCAGATCTCGAGGTGGTGGCAGCCTCAGAGGTTGCCCTTGGCCTTGTGGCAGCAGAGGAAAGTTTCGTTTCCATGGCCTACAGGTATCCCCCATGGATGTCCTTCTTCCTCGGTAATGACTTCCACCCTGCTTTCTGCCACCTTCTCATACTGGGTCTTCTTCTTGGGAATCCCTGGGGATGAAGAGCATCCCAGAGGCAGCTCATAGTCAGATGACCCTGGAGCTCCCCTCTTCAGGGCTGGGAGACCTCCAGTGGAGCTGGAGCTGCTGATGACATTTCTCTTGGGTCAGGAGCTCATATAAGTGGCCTGGGAGATCTCAGCTCTGTGTTGGAATCTCTGGATGCAGAGGTTTCCCTGCAGAGCCCCAGGCCTGGGCACAAAGGAAGGCAGGCAGCTGTGGGCCACCAGGGGCCTAAAGGCAGATTGTGCTCCTCCAGAGACATGGGGGCTCTCTCTCTGATGTCCTCTATCAGCAGGGTCTTCTACTTGCTCAGGTACTCCTTGGCCACTATCTCCAGAGGCACTGAGCAGTCTTCCCTGGGCAGAGTTCTTGGGCAGGCCATGGTGATACAAGCTGGCAAGAGGTGACTTCCTGCTCCTGTGCCATACAAGGTGTCTGTTTGCTGATTTGATGATCTGGACTGCAGGGAAGTGTAAAAGGTGCAGCTGACAGCATCATCTTCTTCAGGAAACCAGGCATGCAGAGGATGGAGGTAATGTCCAAGTCTCCCAGAAAGGATGGAAGGGTCTGCAGGACCAGAGACAAGCACCTAAGAGGCACTATTTCTCAACCACCTATGTGCAGTTGAGGGATGGCAGCAGGATAAACTTTCAGTGGTCCCGCAGGGCTGGGCAGCCCAGAGTATCAACCAGTAGGGAAGTCGCAGGGCGCTGTGACCAGGCTTCATGCGGGATGCTTCTGGCATGTCCCTTGGGGGAAAGGGTGAGGGATAAATCTTGCCCTGGAAAATACCATGGCAGTGGTTAGGGAAGGCGGGGTTCAGAAATTCCAGAGGTGAGTGCAAAGGATCCTTCTGCGGCCAATCCAGCTTCGGAAGAAATGGCAGTGTCAGACCTGTTGCCAGGACGCAGCTTTGGAAGGTATGAGTAGAGAACACAATGGGCGCATGCAGAAAACCGCCAACACAAGGCACGAGGCGGGGAAGTGCCAGGAAGGGACGTGCACATGTGCAAAGTCTGTGTGCTCACACCAGATGTAGGAGGGATAGGCGCAGGAACTGTGTGCCTGGTACTTGCATGGGTCCTGGGGACACTATCTGGATCCTGGGGCTTCGGATCCAGATCCTGGTGATCCACCATCTGACCCAGTGAGGTTTCCTGGTCATCTGCGAAGGGCTGTAGATGTTGAGTTTAAGGGTCAGCAGCTAAGACAATGGCAGGGATCCCACCCTTTGGGCTGGTACAGCGCACCCGCCCCTCCCCAGAGGCAGACAGGATGGCTTCATAGGTGGACTACAGTCCAGTGGAGGTGGGGGGCAGAGGGAGGGCCGAGCAGCCTCTGGCTGGGTGGTAGAGGGTGGTTCTTGGGGCACCGTGCAGGTGCTTAGCTGGCGGTACCTGCACCTCTGATACATGGACATACTGCCCGTGCCTCCTCTGGGGCCCTCTTCTCTGGCAAAGCAGGCCGTGGTGTGGGCCCCAATATGAGCCCCACAGGTGCCACCAAGGGTGGAGTAGAGCAGCGGTCCGGAGCGGGGGAGCCCGGGAGGGGGGGACGGCCACCCCCAAGACTCTGAAGGGGGAAGCAATGACAGGTGATAGGCAGTGCCCCAGCACAAGACTGGTCCTGCAGGTGTGCAGTGAAAAAGCGGGGATGGCGTCACCAGGATCTTGCTCGCTGGGCCTGGGATAGAACACTCTATGCTCCCTGAAGCAGTGAAAGGTGTGAGCTAACCTTCTGTCTGTTCTTGCTCTGGTGAGGGCAGGTGGTGTTGGTTTGACAGCTGGGAGCCCTAGCAGTGGCAGGAATCCCTCCGCCCTTGCCCCGCCCCAGAGTTGTCAGAAAGCTGCCTGCTTGTCCTGCATGGGCCTGGCCTGAGCGAGGGGAACTGGATGTCTGTTAAACCTTGCTTCTGCACTTATACACTACTTTAAAGATATCCTCCTTGAGTAATAGGATATATAGATATAGAAATAGTTATCAAACCTATTATTAAAAAAAAAAAAAAACCTAGAACTCAAAGCAGAAAATTTCAGGGCTATAATTTCATTGCAAAGGACTAAAACTTTAGTGACACCTTGTGGTTATGTTGATTATTACATAAAGTTGACTTTTACAACCACGTGGTGAAAACTCTTGCGTTATTTTAATAGTTCAGTTCAATACGTACATGAAAAAGTACACATAGACCCCGATCTCAAAAAACATGCAGACTAGTAGGGGAGACCAACATTAAGCTAAAAATAGCACAGATAGCTACAGCACTACAAATTTGCGAAAGGCTTTGAAGAAGCAAGGAGCACGCTAAACAGGAGGACATTCTAAGATGTGCAAGGGGGGATTCTGACCCGAAAGCCTCCGGGAGAAGTAAATACTTAAGCAGAGAAATGTAGAGTAAATGTAGGATAAATTGGTGTTAGCTTGGCAAACTGTAGCTAAAATTCTCTCCAATTTCTGGGAAAGAATCTTCCAGGTGAAAGAATATGTGCAGAGGTGAAACTGTATGTTCTAGATCTTCATATTATTTGAACATGGGAATGAGAGTTATGCTTCGGAGGAATGCAGATAATGATCATTCAATCCTTACAGGTCATGTGAAGAAATCTACTTTTATTTTCAAAGCCCTGAATATTTTTAGGCAAAAGAATGAAATGATCAGACTCATTTCCAAAAGAATGTAGTGGGAAAATGGAATTGGAATGATGGGGGATTCAAAATGGGTGTAAGGAGATAGGTTAAGTAGCTCTACATATGAGAGTCTCTCTTAGATAATAATCTAAAAGTATATATGCATGCTTATTTTAAAGAACTCAAGCATAATATAAAGTACAAAGAAAACAATGCAAACATCATACCAAATTTCCTAACTACAAAATTGGTCATCTTCTTCAATAGGATAACACCTTCAAGATCTCTACTCAAACTTGATTTTACTTTAAAAATTTATTTCCTACTAGGGAGAAATCACCTAAGAAAAGTTATATTAACCACTTAAAATGTAAATATTATTATTTGAGTATAAGTCATCTTTTTTATTTTTTTATTTTATTTGTTCTAATTGTACATGATAGTAGAATGCATTTACGCATTTTGATAGGTCATACATAGAGTGTAATCTCTCATTTTTCTGATTACACATATTGGATTTGATCTACCTAAAATAGTTTGAGTGAGTCATACAGGTAGTCACTTAGTAAAATAAATTCATCAAGGTAGTTAGGATTCTCTTTGTACTTCACACTGCTTTCTAAGTCCATGTAATGCTGCTATGTGTTTTCTTTTAAGAAGAAACTCTTTCTAGTGAACTGTGATCTTCTTAAGAGGAGGAATTCAATTTTATGCTTACTTTTATCTTACCAGTGCCTAGGCCCAATGTCTGGTACAGACTAAATAGTCAACGATTAAGACTGAGGGCATGAATAGTCAACATTTACATTGAGTATATTATGTGCCAGGCCTTGTTCTAAACATTTCAGATCAATATTTCTTAAAGTATGGCCCTAGGCCAGAAGTCAGAGCATCATCTGAAATTTCTCTGAAATATAAATTCTTAATCAGAAATCCTCTTGCCTTTATCTGTTTTATCTTTACCTCCCTCATTCCCTCAGGTCAGTGTTGAATAAATGTTAGTAATAACTGTTCAAAGAAGAGAGGAAATAGCCACTAAATCCAAGGCCAACATCATTCTAAATGGAGAAAAATTGAAAGCATTCCCTCTAAAAACTGGAACAAGGATGCACTTTCACACTTCTATTCAATATCACCTTTGAAACTCTAGCCAGAGCAACTAAGAAAACAGAAGAAAGAAATTAAAAGGATATGAATAGGAAAAGAGTAACTCAAACTATCACTGTTTGCTGATGACATGATTCTGTACTTAGAAAATCCAAAGTTCCACCAGAAAACTTCTAGAATAAATGAATTCAGCAAAGTAGCAGAATATAAAATAAACACCCATAAATCAAATGCATTCATATACAACTGTGATGAATCCACTGAAAAAGAAATTAGAAAACTATTTCATTCACAATACCCTCAAAAAAATAATAAAATACTTGGAAATCTAACAAGAGAGGAAAGACCTCTACAATAAAAATTACAGAATACTAAAGAAAGAAATTAAAGAAGACCTTAGAAGATGGAAAGATCACCCATGCTCTTGGATAGGCATAATTAATATTGTCAAAATGGTCATACTACAAAACATGCTATACAGATTTAATGCAATTAATTAAAATCCCAATGACATTCTTCATGGAAATAGCTATTTAGCATAAAGAAGACATAAATGAGACAAAAAAGGTAAAATAAAAGGAAAATGGTTCATCAATGCAAATGTAGATATTGGCACACTGTTAAACCCAACAAGATATAAAATAAAAGTCTAAACTTTTTTAAGGGATAAAACATGAGTCTTTGATCCTGGTATTAGTTTAAAAATATACTTATGTATCTTTTTTCCATGGTATCTAAACACCCTGGAATGCTGCTATGAAATAATGTTTAATTTTGATTTGGACCACATGCAAAGTAAAAAATATTTTCAATTACAGAATGGGTTTATGTTCTTTTGCTTTGAAATATATTAAAGTAATAGCCATTTTACCTTTCCCCATTTAATGATTTTTTAAAAAATATTTTTAGGTGATATAGACCTTTATTTTATTATTTACATATGGTGCTGAGAATCAAACCCAGGTCCTCACACATGGTAGGCAAGCGCTCTACCACTGAGCTACTATCCCAGCCCCATTTAATGATTTTTTAAAACTCCTAGCATCTTTATTTTATTGATTCTTTTTAGTTCGGCCTATTACAGAACTTTACTACAAGTTTATACCTGGATTTGAGGAACTGTGGAGAAAAATGTCAGTAAGCCTTTCATTTTTCTTAAGGTTGAATAGTGTGAGGCGCATCTCTGAAGTGATTGTGGTATATAGGATTCAGTGGCATCTCCCAACATCTTGTACATATGTGTGGAACAACTTTACAAATACTAGGCAAGCAAGTCCAAGACACAGAAGTGCATTCTTTTTTCTCTCCTTTTTAATATACTGGCATACATTTGATGACTAATCAAATCTTGATTTTTTTCCTTTACCTAAGTCCAGTTTCTCTTATAATTGATTAATTTTAATCAATTAATTATTACATTTGTTACAGAAAAACCCAGCCATCAATTCTTGGCATAGAGGTGACAATAGTTGCTTATTAAAAGACATTATTTTCTGCTTCAAATATGTTCTGTTCTGGCACAAGTTCATTTTCTTTCAAAAACAAATATTATTTCTTAAAATAATATTGAATAATTGTGGGGCTGTGGTTGAGGCTCAGTGGTAGAGCACTTGCCTGGCATGTGTGAGGCCCTGGGTTTGATCCTCAGCACCACATATAAATAAATTAATAAATAAATAACCTATACAAAATATTAAATAATTGCTACAGATTTCCAGGAAAATTTTAAAGAAATAAATGATTTTAAGGAAATGAATCCAATCTTAAGGGTAATTTCAGCCACTATAAAAATGGCTCAACATTTGTGGAATTTTAATTATTTACCATTTGAAAATATGCAGTAACCCAGAATATTTTTTTTTCTTCTCAGAGATTTTTGAACTGAGGTCCACAAAAACATAAACACTGTCTACTCTCATTACTGACCAGTACTGAAAATGTTCATGCTAAAAGGATATTTCCTTTGTTTTATTCATATAACTAATTTAGTTGTATGGGTTAGAAAAATATTTTTAATTTCTAAATATCTATTAAAAATACATTCTACATTGATAATTATCTTAGTCTCAATTTTACTGACAGTTTAGCAGTAAAGAACTATAAGAATCTTGCCCTTCTCTAGTTCTGTGGCCTCATCTCCTACCTTTCCTCACTGCCCCCACTTGGTTATTCCCTCCCCTACAGCCTACTTTCTGGCCACATGGAACTACTATTCAACTACTTACTGTTCTACTTGTTCTACTACCATGCATTTCCATAATTTTGTGCTTTGCTTAAGCTAGAAGTCTGAAAAATACTAAGGTTCTGTAAAATGTCAGATAGTTTCCACAAAAAGAGGCAATAGTTTCCTGTTAAACCATGTATGCTTATACAGCATTTTAAACAAATATATATAGTTGTTCTTGAGTGACTTAGTAGTCTGCCTTAGGAAATAGTGTGCCATAGGAAGAATGTCATTACAGAGTAATAGATACATGAATTTGTGACTCTGCTTTAGTATTTAAGGAGTGTGTATTAGCAGTCATCTCACATACAAAATATCTGCTGGTAGTTTATGTTGGGTATCTTGAGTTGTCATTTCAATATATGTTTGTCACACTATTTAATGTTTGTGTATACATCTTAACACAAAAATAAAAATGTGATAATTTTAGTCACAATTAATTACTCTGTACGACTGCAAATTTTGCTGTCTTCTTTAAACTAAGCACAAAACATGTCTCATGAACTACATACAGCTGGTGTTGTGTCAATTCATTATAATTTTTAAGCGTTTTCCAAATTTTGATTAATTGGAGTGTTCTAAATTTTTCTATTCATTACAATACTCATAAGAGCAAAGAAGCAATTAAAGATTAAGAGAAAATATTCTCAATACACATGTTCACAAAGGATTCATATCCAAATGTATTTTTAAAAAACTAAATTTTATCAAGAAAAAGCAGAACAGAAAAATCGGCAAAAGATTTCAATAGATGCCACACAAAAGGAATACCCAAGTGCCAATAAAGAAGTGAAAAAATACTTGAACTCCATCAGAAAACATGCACATGAAAAATCATAATGAGAGAACACTACACACTTATCAAAAAGACTTAAAAAAATCAGAAAATACTGTCAACAAGGATGAGAAACAAACTGTTAAATATTGGTCATAGGAATGCAAATGGGTATGAGTACCTTGCAAAACTACTTGGCAGTATTATTATATAAATATAAAATATTATATAAATATAAAATATAAATATCCCACTCATAAATACACACCCAACACATGTGCTTATATTTGTTCACTAAATAATTTGTATCTGAATGTTCACAATAACAATTTGTAATAGCTCCAAACTGGAAATTAATCAAATGCTCAACAGTAATATAGATAAGCATATCATGATATACTCCACCAGTGGAATGCTATACGGCAATGGGCATGAATGATCTACAATTATATTTAAAAATGTAAGTGACTCACACGTAATTCTGAGCAAAAGGAACCAGACACGAGTTAATACTAAGGTATGATTTCATTTATATAAAACACAAAAGCAGTGTTGTGCTATGTGCACACACAAATATGTTACAAATCCCACCATTATGTATCACTATAATGCACCAACTAAAAATAATAAATAAATAAATAATATTGATTGTAAGAACAAATACAAAAGCAGGTGAAACTAATATATGCTATTAGAAGCCAGGATAGTGGTTTCACTTGATGGGAAAATGGAATAGTGACTAGACAGGAGCATGAGGGCATGTGGGGTATAGTTCTGTTTCTTGGTTTGGCTTTGGAAAGAGCTCTCCTAGAACAAAGAGAAAATTATGTGAGGCACTTAGTAGCTATGTGCTCCCAGAACAAAAAGAAGGTGACATGGCACATTCTGTGCCCACACACACAACTCTGTCACAACTCTGTCATAACTCTTCCATAACTGCCGCAACTCTGTTATACATAACACTGTCACAACTCTGCTGTAATTCTGTAGTACAGAATACCTAACCAGAATGTATGTTACCATATAGGAAGACAAAAGAGATAGCATGTAATTGGGGCCATGGGGGGTCTAACATGACATATAAGGTATGCCCTGCTGTGCTCAGGGCTCAGCCTTTGGATTCAAATCCCCTGGGCAGGGAGGGGCTGGGGAGATAGCTTAGTCAGTAGAGTGCTTGCCTTGCAAGCACAAGGCCCTGGGTTTGATCCCCAGCACTGCAAAAAAAAAAAGTGTTGGAACTAATTAATGCTGCGTCCTGCTGAATGCCCCAGTGTCCTCTCTCTGTATGAAAATCCTGCAATAATTCCAAGAACGTATTCGGTTTGTAAAGATTCATCTATTTATACATATGTATGCATTTTATAAATATATACAATTAACAAAAATTTTAAACTGTTTGATGACCAAATAAGATTAGATAACATCTTATGCAGGATTTTTTGGCCATGATTGCTCTTCTTTCCATTCCCAAAATATGGAAATCTTAATTAAAATATTTACTTAATCTCATGACATTTCAGGTTCAGTATTCCAAGTTTTAAGATACTGTAGTGAGCATAAAACATTAAAAATCCCCTCCCTCACAGAGCTTACATTCAAGTGTCAATGGTGGCTTAATGTTTCCCCAGTCTCTTCCTGGCAGGAATAATTACTCCCTCTTCTGTTCCACTCTTAGTTCATAATGCAAGGATTCCACGAATACCAGTTACTATAAAGCTTTAAGGCAGAGTGACATGTCTTGTTTTTGTGAACTCCCTAGCTCAGTGTTGGTGCACTACCTTTTTACTGTGTTTTCTTAGTGTATGTGACTTGCCAGTATTTCATTGAGAATTTTTGTATCTGTGCTCATCAAGGTCTTAAGTTTTCTTTCCACCATGTGTCTTTGTCTGGTTTTGGTTTCAGGATGATACTGACTTTGTAGAATGAGTTTGGAAGGGTTCCCTTCTTTTCTATTTCATGGAATAATTTGAGGAGGATTGATATGAGTTCTTCTTTAAAGGTCTGGTAGAATTTGGCTGAGAATTCATCTTGTACCTGGGTTTCCCCCTGCACCTCCACCATAGGCTTTTGATGCCTTCTTCAATTTCATTGCTTGAAATTGATCTGTTTAAGTTTTCTGTATTCTCCTGGTTCAGTTTGGGTAGGACGTATGTCTCTAGGAATTTGTTGATATCTTCAAGATTTCCTAGTTTATTGGAGTATAAATTTTCAAAAAAGTTTCTGATAATTCTCTGGATTTTAGTAGTGTCTGTGGTGATATTTCCTTTTTCATCATGGATTTTAATAACTTGTGTTTTTTTCCCCCTCCTTGGTTAGTTTGGCTAAGGGTTTGTCAATTTTGTTTGTTCTTTCAAAAAATCAGCTTTTTGTTTTGTTGATCTTTTGTTTTTTTTTTATCTTAATTTCTTTGATTTTGGCTCTGATTTTAATTATATCCTGTCTTCTACTGATTTTGATGTTGGTTTCTTCTTTTTCTAGGGACTTGAGATATAATGTTAGATTGCTTATTTGATATGTTTCTATTCTTTTAAGGCATGAGCTCAAAGCTATGAACTTTCCTCTTAGAACCAACTTCATAGTGTACCAGAGATTTTGATATATTACTATTCTCACTTACCTCTAAATATTGTTTTTATTTCTGATTTCTTCTGCTATCCATTCATCATTCAAAAGTGTACTATTTAATCTCCAGGTGTTAAGAGTGGTTTCTATTTCTTATCTTGTTGATTTCTAATTTAATTTCTTTATGAATGCAAGGTATTTATTGTTTTTGCATTTGTTAACTGTTGCTTTATGGCCTAAAATATGGTTTACTTTATAAAATGTTCCATGTGCTATTGAGAAGAAAGTATATTGTCATTGACGGATGAAATATTTTATCTATGTCTGTTAAGCTCAAATTATTGATTGTATTTTTCGTTCTGTAGCATCTTCATTTAGTTTTTGGTTTGATGATCTATCTAGTGATGAGAGAGGTGTATTAAAGTCACCCAATATTTTTGTGTTGTAGTCTATTTGATTCTTAATATTGAGAAGGGGTTGTTTGATGTACATAAATACTCCATTGTTTGGTGCATAAATATTTGTCTCTTCTCATTGATTTTGACTTGAAGTCCACTTTATCTTATATGAGAATAGTAACCCCTTCTTGGAGATCTATGTGAATTTTATACTTTTTCCCCTTCCTTTAACTTTTAGTCTGAGGATCTTGTGAGGAGAGTCTCTTGGAGACAGCACATTATTGAGTCTTTAAAAAAAAAAAATCCAATCTGCCAACCTATGTCTTTTTTAAAAAAGAAATTTTTAGTTGTTGATGGGCTTATTTTATTTTATATTTTATTTAATTTTAATTTTATTTTATTATTTATATGTGGTGCTGAGAATTAGAGCCAGTGCCTCACACATGGTAGGCAAGTGCTCTACCATTGAGCCATAACACAAGCCCAACCTATGTCTTTTATTTTATTTTTCTAAAATAGATTTGTTTATTGTCAGAGTAAAAACAAACTTCAGAAAATGGATGACAAGAAACTGTTTACTAAGAATTGAAAATTTAGTTAATTTTAAGGCTTCTCCAATCTCTGCAGAATCCTGCTGAGAACTGTCTTTCTACAGAACCTTCCAATTTGTGTGTCTATCTCCTCCACTGACTAGGTAGATTCAAAATTTAAAAAAAGGCAGATTCAAAAATTTTCAAGCTTATTCATGCAAGTTTCTAAGCTTAAATATTCTTTTTCAAATGAGAACATTAGATTTTCCAAATCACCCAACAAATTACTGAGAGAACAAATTTTGGACCTCGGTTTTTTCACATTAGGATTAGAATTTTTAAAACTGGATCATTATAGTTATACATAGTTGTTCTGTTCATTTTGACAAAAGTCATGGAATTCGACTTACTCTATTTCAGTTCCCTTTCTCCCTGTTCTCTCCTACATTCTCCTTTCTCTTTTCTAAAAAAATTTAAAAATTTTTACAGACTGCATTTTGATTCATTGTGCACAAATGGAGTACAACTTTTCATTTCTATGGTTGTAGACAATGTAGATTCACACCATTCATGTCATTATACATGCACATAGGGTAATAATGTCTGTCTCAGTCCACTATCTTCCCTTTCCCCACCCCCTCCCACTCCATTTCCCTCTGAACAATCCAAAGCTCCTCCATTCTTCTCTTGCTCAACCCCCTGTCATCCCACCTTATTATGTATCATTATCCACTTATCAGAGGGATATTCAGCCTTTGGTTTTGGGGACTTGGCTTATTTCACTTAACATGATATTCTCCAACTCATGTATCCATTTACCAGCAAATGTCATAATTTTATTCTTATTTATGGCTGTGTAATATTCCATTGTGTATATATACCACAGTTTCTTTATCCATCATCAATTGAAGGGCATCTAACCAACCTATGTCTTTTGATTGAAGAGTTTAGACCATTTACTTTCAATGTTATTATTGAAAGATTATTTTTATTTCCTGTCATTTTGATTTATTTCTAGTATTTAAGTTGAACTTGATTCCCCTGATTGATTATTCTTCTAGTGTAGTGCCTCTCTCTGCTGGTTTTCATTTTTATTTTTCATTTCTTCTTCATGAAATGTTTTATTGAGTATGTTTTATAGTTAAAGTTTTCTGTTTGTGAATTCTTTTAGCTTTTATTTATTGTGTAAGGTTTTTTAAAAAATATTTTTATTTTTATTTTTTTGTGATGCAGGGGTTTGAACCCAGTGCCTTGTGCTTGCAAGGCAAGCACTCTACCAACTGAACTAATCAGCATAGTACAGTGATGTAGCCACATCAATGTTCATAGCACTCAATACACAATAGCTAGATTGTGGAACCAACCTAGATACCCTTCAATTGATGAATGGATAAAGAAACTGTGGTATATACATACTATGGAATATTACTCAGTCATAAATAAGAATAAAATTATGATATTTGCAGGTAAATGGATGCAGTTGGAGAATATCATGCTAAGTGAGATAAGCCAATCCCAAAAATCCAAAGGCTGAATGATCTCTCTGATAAGTGGATGATGATACATAACAGGAGGTAGAAGGGAGGCAAGAATGGAGGAAGGATGGATTGTAAAGAGGAAAAGGAGGGGTGAGGAGCTGATGGGGGGAAGGAAAAATAACAGAATGATACAAACATCATTACCCTATGTATATGTATGATTACATAAATGGTGCAACTCTACTTCATGTACAACCAGGGAAAAAAGTTGTACTCCATTTGTGTACAATGAATCAAAATAAATTAATTAATTAAAAAATATTTTTAGTTGTAGATCGACACAATACCTTTATTTTGTTTAGTTTCTTTATGTTGTGCTGGGGATTAAACCCAGTGCCTCATGCATGCTAGGCAAGTGTTCTAGCACTGAGTCACAACCTCAGCCCTATTGTAGAAGGTTTTAAATCTCATCTTCAATTCTGAAGCTTAATTTTGCTGGGTATAGTGTTGTTGGTTGGCATTCATTTTCTTTCAGAACTTGTTATATGTTATTCCAAGACCCTCTAGATTTTAGGGTCTGGGTTGGGAAATCAGCTGAGATTCAGATTGACTTTCCTCTAAATTTGACCAGTCATTTTCATTTTGTAGCTTTTAAATTTCTATCCTTATTCTGTATGTTAGGTATTTTAGTAATAATATGTCTTAGAGTGGTCTGTTATAATTTTGTATATTTGTAGTCCTTTATGTGTCCTGTACTTAAATGTCTATTTCATTCTTAAGGTTTGGAAAATTTTCCAATATTATTTCATCGAAAAGTTTGTTTTTCAGAGCCTTCATTTATCCCCATAAATCTTAAATTTGGCCTTTTAATGTCATTCCATATTTCTGAATATTCCATTCATGGTTTCTTCACATCATTTCTCCCCTGGTAACTTTATTTTCAAGATTACATGCTTTGTGTTTGAGGACTGAAAATATATTTTCCAAGTGGTGTATACTATTGGTGATGCTTTCCATTGAAATTTTAATTTGGCTTATTGATTCCTTCATTTTGAGGATTTCTCATTGGTTCCTTTTCAGAATCTATCTCCTTATTGAGGTGATTTTTCATGCCTTGTATTTTCTCTCTGATTTCACTCTTTTTATTAGCTGGACGCCCCACCATGAGTTCCCCCGCTTTGCAGGGATTAATGAGTGGCAGCCGAGCTTCCATTTAGAATCTAAGCCTGGCGACTGGCAGGCCCCAGCCCCCGCATGCCCCCACCTTCCAGTCCACTCCCTGGTGCAGGGACGGCCTCCCTGGCCAGATGGTGTCCCCACTGAGGCCAAGTCGGTGCCACGACCAGGAGGCATGGCTGCTTCCAACCGGGCGTGCCTGCACAAGTTACCTCGTCCCCTCCTCCAGGGCACAAAGAGACGACGGCATGACCACCTGAGATCATCTGATGAGATGACATTTATGAATGCTAAGAGCCCAGCATCCACTACACCTGGGTGTGACCCCCAGGGTGGAAAAACATATGTACAGATTTTTAAAAGGCTAAAGATTTGCACTCACGTTTATTAAAAGCTTATGAAGAAAAAAAGAAGAAAAGGATTGGAAGAAGCAGGAGGAGGAGGAGGAATGGGGGAGAAGGGAAGAAACCCAAGTCAGACGGTCCTAAGTTCACATCTCTGCTCAACCACTCGCCAGCTCCGGGGCCTCGGCAAAGTTACTTAACATCCCTGAGCCCTGGCTTCCAGCTCCTAGAACAGCGCTGACACTGCGCCTAGCGAGTGGATCTTAGGGAGAAAACAGCCAAAAGCCAGAAATCGGAGCCACTGCTTTCTTGGACCAGGTGGTGCTGACGGAATCTGGGGTCTGTTCTGACCCTCCTGGAGAGGCCAGCCACGCCACCCCAGATGGGGGTGACCTTACTGCAGCAAAGAGAGGCCTGTTCCCAGGGCCAGGACTCTGCACACCCACGTGGCCAGGACTCTGCTCTCCTTCCCTTCCAGGGGTGGTGGCTGAGCTCCCGTCACCCACCTGCATCTTCTCTGGACAAAGGAGATGGGACAGCCAGGTTGTGCCACCCTGGTCGCAAGTGGGAACAAGGGCAGACGGTCTCTGCTGGCTCAGGAGGCCCTGACGTCTGAGGACCTCCAGGAAAGGCTGGTTATTTTGAGCCTCCCTGGAGCCCACAGCCTGCGCAGACAAAACAGATGCCTTCGGGACTAGGACCAGAAAGGATTTTAAGGCCTCTCGTTCTGCCAGACACTCACTTAAAATTTTAAAAATTTAAAGCTCGCCACCTCTCTGGGGTTCACTTTGCGCTAGGCTTTGGTTCAGAGGAAGACAAAGCAAAACCCCAAACCCTCAGATCAATGGATGGTGACCGACGTTCGTCCCCCACACCCGGCCCTGGCAACGTGGGGACTGAGACGGAGCCGAGAGAAGCAGTCAGGGCCACTCTCCTGCCAACAGTTCCAGATTGGGACAGACGGAGGCTGGTGTCGAGATCTGCTTCTTTTTTTAACAAGGAGTGGGGCAGGGAACCTGGCCAAGGAGCAGGTTTGCCCAAGGTCCCCGCCAAGCACCCAGGGACAAAAAGCCATGCGCTCAGGTGTCAGGCAGGGGCGGCTGAAGCCCACCAGCCCAGGAGGCACACAGACCCCCAGCCACGGACAAAGGTGGGAGTGTGGCCTCGGAAGCCTCAGCCCTGGGGCCAGGTGACAGGGCACCTCCCATCCTGGCAGACCAAAGCTCACATCACCCGTCACCCTGACACCCAGGAGCCAGGGTCCCTGCCGCCCGGAGCCCGGTCTTACGTTTGCTGGGCAGCTCCTCTTGGCCCAGGCGGTCAGTCGGAGCTGGCGGAGCAGCACCATCCTCGTCCAAGGTCAGGATGAGGGCACGTCATCCTCTAGACTCACGGCCATGATCTCCTCGCCGGTGGTCTTCAGGAGGCAGCGTCCAGGGCTTTACACTGTCGCTCTTTCAAAGCCACTGGCCCGAAGGTGCTTCTCAGACACTCCTCCATCAGAGGCATCTCCTGGGTGTGCAGGATAAGAAGAGACGATGATTAAAACACAGCCAGAGCTGACGAACACGTTCTGGGACGGCGGCACGACCCTGGGACTGCGCGCAAAACTCCGCCTCGTGTAACTCTTGTAAATGGCGAGGTGCGTTCGGTACATGAACTATTATCTCATTTTAAAATTAGTAGAGAAAGTATAATCGCTTTACAATGTGGGGAAAAGCAGCTGCGAGAATAAAAACAGAAGTTAGGGGAATTACATCTGGAGAGTGAGATTAAGGCTGATCCGTTCCACCTCCACCCTGCTTCACACTTGGCTGGGTGTGAGTTTTGTAAAGATTTTGAAGAAAAAAAAAAAAGCATTAAAATAATTAGTACTTAATACTTATAGAGTATATTCTGTGTACTAGGGAGTCTACCAGCAATTTATAAGTAAAAGCCGACTGAAACCTCATCATCACCTCAAGAATAGGTACAATTATTATGCCAGTTGCAGAAGGGCACAGAGGGGTTAAGTAACGTGTCTAAGAACACACAGCTAGAAAGCCAAGCTTTGAGCCACACAGCCTGACCTGAGGCCTGTATTCCCAGGAGGCTACAATGATGAGTGAAAAGTTAGCACAGCGAGTCATCTACAGTTGCCTTTATCTTTTTTCCTTTTTTTTTTTTTTTCTTCTTAATTAACAACTTCCACCTTGGTTTATTCAGCAGCCTCTGAGGCATGCACACACACTCCCAAGACCATCTCGAGTATGGTGGTAAACAGCACACCTCATTCTCAGACAGACACTGTGCTCCTAAGAGTTAGGTGTTAGAGGAGGAAAGAAAAGGGAGGAGTAATATTTTTCTAAATGAGGTCCATATCACTCAGCGGAAGTGCTCATCCCCAACTCCCGATTTAAAACACTCAGAACTAGCCTGTTAGAGTTTCTATTTATACATCCCCATTTCCGCTTAGGAGGGCCAAAAGAAATGCCAAGACTCAGCAGATCCTTCTAAAGACCTTTGAACTTGAAAACAGCAGCAGACTGTGGCCTCTGAGTTCAAACCACTTGGCCTCCAAAGGGCCCACCGAAAGGCAACTGGGCAATTTTCTTTAATGAATCATCCGAATAACTCCAAGAAGATCCCTGTGCATCAGAGGGGAACAGCACATCCTTCTAAAACAGGGTAGCAGAAGTAGACCGCTCAGCCTGTAGCTCCCTGCCCGGAAGACTTCCTGTGACAAGATTTTTAAAAGTTTCCCCAGATCTGTGGGTTGTGTGCTTTTAAATCTCACTCAAGGGAGGCAGAAGAGGATATCCTGAATGAGACCCAACCTAATATTAGGCTGTCTTAAGAATCACGCTTCATTTTGGCTTGGTTCAACATTTATCTTTTTTTCTTTCTGGTGCAGGCCTAAGCACATGTTCTACCACTGAGCTACATCTTCAGTCTCTGGTTTAACTATGTATATATATACATAGTTATATACCTATATATATATACCTAGTTATATATATATAGTTATATATATACCTATATATATATATATATATATATATATATATATATATATATATAGGTATTGTGTTACATATGTCATAGATGAACACAATACCTTTAATTTATTTTTATGTGGTGCTGAGGATCAAACTCAGTGCCTCACACGTGCTAGGCAAACACTCTACCACTGAGCCACAACCCCAGTCCCTCTGGTTTAACTTTTTACCATGCACATTCTCAAACAAAAGTAGAGACTATATAAAGGGACTTCCTTGTAGACATTACTCAGCTTTGAGAATTATCTCTCCAGGATTTACTTTGAAGACAGGAGACTATTAACCCTCTCAAGAAGAGGTTTCTGAACTTTGTCATTAGTATCATGACAGCTAGTGGTGTTTATGTTTTAGCTGTTTAAAACATGCATGTAGTTGCTTAGCACAGTGCCTCTCAGCTGGGGTGATCTGGGCCCAGGGAACACTAACAAGGTCTGGAGACATTTGAGTTGGCATAAATTGGGAGTGCTTGCTAGTAAGCAGAGGCCAGGGTGCCACTAAGCACCCATGCACGCACCCATAAAAAGGACTATGTGGCTCAAAATGTGGAGAGTACCGCTGTTGACAAATTCTATCTCAGCTAACACCCCCACTTTACAGATGAGGAAACTGAGTCTTAGGTGGGTCAACTTGCCCCTCCTAAGTAATCAGCAAGAAAAGTCGCAGCAGCCAGATTTCAATTCAGGCAGTTTGAATTCAGGGATCCTCCCTGCTCAAACATTGCCGTTTACTCCCAGAACCAGTTGCCCAACTGGAATTCAAAACCCATCATTTTGCAGAGAGAAAAATGAGGCCCAGAAAGGGGAAGGGAATGGCCCAAGGTCACACAGTGCACTGGCTGGAACTCAGGACTCCAGAGTCCTAGCCCACTGCTCCTTCCGCAGGCTCTGACTCTCCCTCCTCAGAGGACCCGGAAGGTCACCCCTGGGGAAAGGTCCCGGGGACACTGAGCTGGCCAACACCGGCCATCCGCTGGGGCAGCTTGCCCCGGGCACGAGTCTCCCGCGGGGTCACCTGAGGACTGTGGGGAGGTAAGAGGGCTGAGAAGGGAAGAGGCAGGAGCGCCCGCGCCAGCGCGAGGTGCTCCTGGCTCTCACGGGGGTCCCCACGCGGGGGTCGCCCTAGGAAGCCGGGGGCGACAGGGGTGCAAAGCGCCAGCCCGGGATGGAGGGAAGCAGCACGGCGGCGACTTCCCCGAGACCCCTGAGTCCACCCCGTCCACCACCCACACCCGGTGCCTAGCCGCGACCCCTACTCCGGCACCCTCTGACCCCCGACCCCTGCCCTCTCCCTCGGGGCGCCCTCGCACCCCCTGGATTCTTACACGCGCCGCCCCAGGAACCCGGACTGCGCACCGGCGTCTGCACCGCGCAGTCGAGTCCGCCGCCGCCAAAGCCCCGAGCCCGGAGCTCTTTCTGCCGCCACAGCCACCGCCACTTGAGCCGCTGCCACCACAGCAGCTGCGCCAGCTCTCCGATCCACCGCCTACCGTCCCCTCAACCCCGCCGGCCCGCCCCGTTTCCCTTCCGCCGCGGCCTATTGGTCACCCGGGCTGCCCGGTGAGCTCTGATTGGGCAAGTCTCACGTCCTTCCGCAGTTCTCGCCAGTTGCGAGTGCGGGACTCGCCGCCCGCCTCCCTGAGAGGGGCGGAACGGAGAAGCTCCACCTCCCTCCCCGCCCATTCTCTCCGCTTTACTCGCTCAGCCCGAACTCGAGGAAGTCCCGGGTCTTTCCATTGGTGGAACCTCAGAGAGACGACGATCCTGATTGGTCAGAACCCAGGAGGTGGAGCTGACAGAGAGGAACAAGGAATTGAATGGTAAAACGAAAAGTCAGTCAGACACCGAGCCCCGCCTTCTGAGATTGGCGGGTAACCTAGCAACACAGGGAGCGCCGAGAGGACCGTGCTTAGTAGGGAAAGCTGGAGCCCTCGGAGTAGGTGAGTAACCGGGCGGGAAGCGTTGGGTCGGGCCAGTGTGGAGTGAGCTCCGACCCAGCCTCCGCTGACCCCAAAGGCCTCAGTAGCCCCCATCCCGGCTTCAGGATCTTGCTCCCAGCCCGCCTCTGTCTGGACCTCCCTCTTGGTGCCTGCAAGGACTCAGGGCATCCTCTGGGTCCCTGACCCCAATTCTGCCCCTCCACCTGTCCATGTCAAGGCCGAGCTTCCTCATCCTGAAACCGCATCGCCCTGCACTTACTTCAGGTCAAACGTAGATGGAGCACTTGAGGAGGTGGTTTTTAAGTCCCTTTCATCCCACCGAAAACCCACACGTCCCTGGGTGAGCATGCGAGGAAGGCAGCTCATTGGAGAGAGTGCTTAAATCAGATTTTTGGGGGCGGGCGGAGGTATATCTCAGTCAGTGGTAGAGTGCTTGCCTAGCATGTGGGAGACCCTGGATTCAATCCCCAGTACCACACCCCCCAAAAACGGTATTTTGATTATACAATGAGTGTCTTTTGTATTGGCTCTAGATGATAACTCCTAATCCTGTTCCTCAAATATGATTTCATTGTACATTCTTTTGGGGGGCTGGGGTGGTACGGGATATCGAACCCAGGGGCACTTAAGGACTGAACCACATCCCCAGCCCTTTTTTATAT
Source organism: Sciurus vulgaris (assembly GCF_902686455.1). Classification (NCBI taxonomy): domain Eukaryota; kingdom Metazoa; phylum Chordata; class Mammalia; order Rodentia; family Sciuridae; genus Sciurus; species Sciurus vulgaris. Next base: position 2,127,632 of record NW_027632918.1, on the reverse strand, counting down.
TTTTTTATTTAGACACAGGGTCTTGCTAAGTTACTTAGGGCCTCACTAAGTTACTGAGGCTGGCTTTGAACTTGGAATCCTCCTGTCTCAGCCTCTTGAATTCCCAGGAGTCACAGCACCTGGCCCATTGTACAGTGTTAAACGAGAGTTTCTTCTAAGGATTAAATGAGATAAGGCTGTAAAGAAGTTGGCATGGGCAACATAGTAAGTGGTCAGCAAATAGTGGCAACCTTTTTTCCCCTGATATACATCTGGCCTTAACTCTTCCTGCTTAAAACAGCTCTGAGGAAGTCCTCTTGGTCTCTACCTGAAATATTTGGGTATCTATTGTGTACCTACTATGAGTGCTGGGGATAGCACAGTCAACTGAAAAAACTCTATTGCTTCCTCCAGGGAGCACATGATCTAATATGGGAGACAGACATTAATGAAGTAGGGTAGTACAGATGGGGAGTGAAGAGGTGACAAAATTCCCTCTTCAAAATGCAGCTGTAGGGCTGGGGCTGGGGCTCAGTGGTAGAGTGCTTGCCTGGCATGTGTGAGGCACTGGGTTCAATTCTCAGCACCACATATAAATAAATGAATAAAATAAAGGTCCTGGACTGGGAATATAGCTCAGTTGGTAGAGTGCTTGCCTCTCAAGCACAAGGACCTGGGTTCAATCCCCAGCACCTAAAAATAAATAAATAAATAAATAAAGGTCCATCAACAACTAAGAAAAAAATTTAAAAATGCAGCTGTAGTCCATTCATGGATGGATGGTTAAACAAAATGTGCCATATCCACACAGTAGAATATTATTCAGCCCTTAAAAGGAATAAAATTCTGAAATGTGCTATATAAATGAACCTTGAAGACATGCTATGTGAAAGGAAGTCAAACACAAAGTGACAAGTTCTGTATTATTTCACTGGTATGGGGTATATGTATTTTGAGTGTGTGTGTGTGTGTGTGTGTGTGTGTGTGTATTCATATTCATAGAGACAGAAAATTGAACAATGGTGATCAGGGCTGTGAGGAAGGAGAAAGGAATTATTGTTTAATAGGACAGAGTTTCAGTTTGAGAAAATAGAGGTGATGTTGGCACACATATATGAGTGGGACAGTCTCAATGCCACTGAACTACCCTTACAAACTGTTAAAAGGATAAACTTCGTTATGTTTATTTCACCTCAGTTAAAAAAAAAAAAGCAACTGTGAAACTGAATAAAACTGTCTACTGCTATTTCAGCACTCCGAAAAGCGACCCAAGGCTTACGACACACTGGAGTATTTATTGGTGAAACCAACTGACATTGGAATATGAGGCACACTTACCTAGGGCTTCTCTGAATGCCCCGACCCCCAGTTCTGGCCTGATGGCTCAGCAAGGGCTGGTGGCTCATGACAACCATTAGCTTCCCTGTCACTGCCTCGTGGGTCACACTTGATGTAAAGCGTGATTGACTAAAGTAGCACTCTGCATCAAGAGTGCCCGCGGCTCTGGCACCGGAGGTTCAGTCCTATCTCGGCAAACTCTGGGCTGCCGGCTTGGAGTCTGGGAACCCAGATGGCCACGGGCCTTGATAAGGTGACCACTTACACAGCCCAGGCCGCTGGAGCCTGTGTGGACATGCAGACCGGACAGGAACCAGACTTGACGATGACCCGATCATCCATACATTTGCAGGGGAGGACAGAAGACTTACAGATTCAGAGAATCGGAGCACAAGCTCTGACCAGTTTGGGACTGAATTTTAAACTAGAAGTTACAGGAACCACCGAAGAAGTCAAGTTTAAAAAGAAGGAAAAAAATTAAGCAGAGTTGCACATTGCAGAGCGCGCTGACTTGACAGATTTAGTGCAGGAAGTTACTCAGCAAACTCGTAAGCGACACCAGAGCAACCGTCACCAGGGGAAGACATCAGAATCACGGCTGCTAGGGCTTTTCTCTGAAGTTTCCAGTATTCGACAAATAGTTGTGAGATGAGCAAGGAATAGTAAGTGTAAGCAGACTCCAGAAAAAAGGAGCGAATAGACACTATCTGTCCCTAGATGTTGGATCTAGCAGACAAAGACTTCAAAGCAGCTATTATAAATATGTTCAAAAGAAACCATGCTTAAAGAACTGCAAGAAGGCTCAAGACCAAGGACTCACCAAATAGAAAATATCAGCATGTTTTTCTCATTTTGTCTCATTTAAAAATATAAAATTGTATAAAGAAATATTTATAACATCATGCTGTTAGACTTACAAAACAATGTCATATTTGTGACAATATGCACAAAACGGGCTGGGGACGTGGCTCAGCAACACAGCACTTGCCTGGCGTGTTTGAGGCGGTGGGTTTGATCTGCAGCACTGCAAAAAAAAATAAATAATATATAAAATAAAAGCACAAAATAAAGGAAGAGGAAAAGGAATCATTGCACCAACATTCTTTATATTACCAAGTTAAGTTATTATTATTCTAAAAGAGACTGTGATAAATTAATATGCACATTGTAGTCCCTAGATCAACCCCTATGCTAAAAAAAGAGCCAATGCACACCTGTAATCCCAGCTGCTCAGGAGGCTGAGGCAGGAGCATCCCAAGTTCAAGGTCAATCTGGGCAATGTAGTGAGAACCTGTCTCAAAACAAAATTAAAAAGGGCTGGGGATGGAGCTCAGTGGTAGACATTAGGGGATTTGCAGAAATTAAGAGGGTTCAATCCCCAGTACTGGGAAAACAGAAACAAGAAAACCTCAAGAAATAGCTTTGAAAAGACAGGAATAAAAAATGTACTAAAAACTTATTTAACACAATAAAAGGCAACTTAGCAGGGAAACAAAAAATATATGAGACACATAAAAAAAATAGAATGGGAGGCAGAGAGCCAATGATATGAATAATTACATGTAAATAGATAAATGGAAATGATAAAAACTTCAACCAAAAGGTAGAGATGGACAGGCACAGCTCTGATTTAAAAGACACAAAGAAAGTAAACAGCTGGAAAGAAAGTAAATAGTCGGAAAGAAAGTAAACAGCCGGACAGACGCACACAAACAGCAACAGCAGAGCTCTCATGGCTACATTACTATCAAACAAATCTAAGACAAGAAATGTTACTAAGACAGCAAGGGACATTGAATATTGACAGGAGGGTCAGTACACCAGGAACTGTAGCTAGACCAAGCTAGAAAATAAGAGAGTATACGAATTACCCAAATTAGAATTATAGAAATTTGGGCTGGAGATGTAGCTCACTGATGGAATGTGTGTCTAGCATGTGTGAGACCCTGGGTTCCTTGTCCCCAGTGCCCAAAAGAGGAGAAAGACTTACAGAAATTAGACGTTTCATTTTATTTTTAAGTACCCAGTGTCTTGCACATGCTAGGCAAGCACTGAGCTACACCCCCAGGCCTTTTTATTTTATTTTAAGACAGGTTCTCAGTAAGTTGCTCAGTCTGGCCTCTAATTTGTGGTCCTCCTGCCTCGGCATCCAGAGTCACTGGAATTACAGCCATGTGCCACCATGCCCGGTGACTTACAAAAATTTAAATTATGAAGGAATAGTGTGAGCAACCTTATACCAAAACATAAGACAAATGAGGAAGATGACTTATTTAAAATGACTCAACAAGAAACAGAAAATCTGAATAGACTTCTAGCAAGAAATTGAGTTAGAAATTTGAAATCGTCCTTCAACTTAAAGCCCAGGACTAGAGGTCTTCACTTTGAATTCCATCAAATACATAAAGAAGAAATAATGCTGGTCAGTCGCAGTGGTACACGCCTGTAATTCCAGTGGCTCAGGAAGCTGAGACCAGAGGATCGCAAGTTCAAAGCCAGCCTTAGCAAAAAGCAAGGCATTTAAGCAACTCAGTGAGACCTGTCTCTAAATAAAATACAAAATAGGGCTGGAGATGTGGCTCAGTGGTCAAGTGCCCCTGAGTTCAATCCACAGTACATCCCCCTGCCAAAAAAAGAAATGATACTAATCTTTTCCAAACTCTTTCAGAAAAGAGACAGAGAAAATACTTCCCCTTCATGCTGTGAAGCTAGTTTACCCTGATGCTGAAGCCAGGAAGAGACATTATGTGAAAAGGAACAGTAGAACCAGGTCACCAAACCATGGGCCACAGTCCAATTCTGGCTTGTCTTCTATTTTTGTAAATAAAGTTTTATTTGAACACGACAACCAACTTATTTACATATTATTATGCCTGCCTGTGCCCCACAACAGCAGAATCAAGTCGTTGCGAAGAGGCCATACAGCCACAAAGCCAGAAATATTTCCTATTTGACCCTCTCTAGAAAAAAAAAAAACATTTACCAAGTCCTGCTACATGCCAATATCTCTCAAGAAAATGCATGCAAAACATTAGCAAATCAAATTAAGCAACATATAAGAAAGGATCATTCACCATGACCAAGTGAGCTTGTACCAGAAATGCAAGATCAGTCAAGCACGTGAAGAACGTTGAACAGGTCGCTATATTGATAGCGTCGGCGTGGACGAGGAGAAGCTGAAGCGATCCAGCCCCGCTGGTGAGAACATTCAATCCTGGTTTGGCAGTCTCTCCCAGTTAAACAAGCCAGGTGTGGTGTGGCTCACCAGTACCCCAGTGGCTTGGAGGCTGAGGGAGGTTCAAGAGTTCAAAGCCAGCCTCAGCAGCTTAGCGAGGCCCTAAGCAACTCGGGGAGACCCTGTCTCTAAATACAAAAAAAAAAATACAAAAAATACAAAAAAATACAAAATGGGCTGGGGTGCGGCTCAGCGGCTGAGCACCCCTGGGGTAATCCCCTGAACAGAAAAGAAAAAAAAAGGGAGAGAGAGAGAGAAATCACTGACCCAGGGTGGAGCTGTTGTCTGGCATTCCCGGGGCCGGGGCACTTGCAAGGTAGCATAGCCGCAGCTCGGGGAATGTGAGCAGCAGGCCCCAGATGGCCCGTGGCTGTCACTCCTCAGCTGCCGCTTGACACACAGCCACCCACCAGCACCCCGCACTCTGTCCTCACCTTCTTCCTTGCTTCTCTCCAGAATCCCCGCCGTCTCCCTGTCGGACCACCCTGGCCTCCTCCGTGGCCCCATGACACCACCTCAACCCGATCCCCCTGCCATCCTGTGCCTGCCAACCTTTCCACCGCTCCTGTCCCCAGGCTGCCCATCAGAACAGGCCACTCACACCAGCTTAAAACTCTCCGGGATTCCTAGCCTCTTCCTCCTGAGCAGGAAGGGAAGCAGTAGTGGCTGAATTTTTTCACTCAGCAGATCCAGAGTCCCTAGTCCCTGTCCTGGAAGGTGGCAGAGGAAGTAAAAAGCATAACCAGTAGTACCAGGCCAGGCCCAGGAGGGCGAGGACTGTTGGATTACTCCTGAATTACAAAAAAGCTATTTGTTGACAGCAAGAATCAAACCCAGCGTTTCCTCTGCCAGGCCTCGCCCTCCGTCTGCAGCCAGAACAGCCCTGGGGTTGAAAGCACAGGAACAGAGGCTGCAGAGGCAAGGCCTCCCTGCCTCTAGGCTGACCAGCCAGCTGGAGCATCCTCGCCAGGACTCCGGTTGGGCAGGGTGTTCCTGCAGGAACACATTCCAGGCAGACGTCCTCCGCGTAAATGCCATGCTTTTAGTGTGGGTCTCATCCTCTGTGTCAGTAAGAACTTAATTAAAGGGGCGAGTCTGCCCAACTCCCCTGCAGGTCCCTTTGTGCCCGAGGGAAGGGCTCAGGGCAGGGAGGCAGTGCACCCTGATTTGTGCCTCGCCGTGTGATGGCCACACTCACCTTTGAAGACAGGCTTTTCCATCTCCTACATCTTCCCTCCTCCACCCTGTCCCCTTTTGATGTGGCTAGGACAGGTGGTGTCTTCTGCTCTCAGAGAGAGAGGCTTCCCCGGGTCATTCCAGAGCCTCTAGCAAGGCAGAGTTGGCATCCCGGTTTCCTAACACCCAGCTCGTGAGTCGGGTCCTCGTTCTAGAGGACAGTGACTTTGAATGGCACCGATAGCAGCCCTGGGCGGGACGGGGCTACACCTGGACAGAGCCCTGGGCTCTGGGTGGGAGCCAGGAGTTTCACACCAGGCAAAGCCGTAGTTTCTAGACCAGTGCTCACAGCTGGGGCAGCCTGCGCCTGCCTCTGCCTCCCATCTGGGCACATTTCGTTTGGCAATGTCTGGAGACATCTTGTCTCCAGCTGGTCAGAGCCAAATGATGCTGTTGGCTTCAAACGGGCGAAGGCGAAAGATGCCAGTAAATACCCTACGTCAGAGGAGAGCCCCGAGCCAGGAGCTGTCTGGCCCCAATTCTGGTAGTACAGAGCTTGGGAACCGCTGCTGGGCTGAGATCATCGTGCCAGGCAAACGCCACACGCACACGCATGGGCACACACACCGCACACACCCTTTCCCTTCAGGCCAGAGTTAGTGGAACAGAAAGTACGAAACGATGGAAAACCAACAGCCTTTGAACAGGACTAGAGAGCGTGAGGAGAGGTGTCTTTTTAACCTCAGCTGTCCAATCACAGCAGCGGGGCAGCTCCCGGGCTGCCCGTGCCTTTCCCACGGGAACCTCCAACAGGTGGTTTTCTAAAACCACAAACCCAGACAAAGAAACCCAGCCCTCAGCCCAGCTCGAGGTCCAGTCACAGGAGGAATGGCAGGCGCGGTGCCGCTGGGCCGGGGGTGCGCTGGGCGGCTGAGGCCCTGGGTTTAAGCCCCGCACAGAAGAAACAAAAGAAAATCCGCTCACTCACCCGTGCGGCGCACGAGGACATGGGTTCATCTGCCTTTCACACCAGTCCCAAGTGCCCACTAAAGAGTCGAGACCCTAAGACTTTGTGTTTTAGAGCAGTTTTAGGGTCACAGTGAAATCGAGAGACTGGATTTCCTACATCCCTGCTCCCCAGGCACAGCATCCCTGCCTTCTGCTGCGGATGGCCACAGGGGCACCTGTCAGCCTGGAGAACTCGCCCGGACACTGGGGCAGCCAGCTCGAGTTTGGGGTGGGGTCCTCTGGTGGTGTGGTCTAGTCTGTGGGTTTGGACAGAGGTGCAGGACGGCCCCCTCCTCAAAGCACATTTATGTGGTATTTTCATGACCCTAAAACTCCCCCCGCCTGCCTGTCCCCCTCTTTCTGCCCCCAAAGCCTGGCAGCTGCTGACCTTTTCACTGTCTCTTAGCGGCCACGTATTGGGACCCCTCGCCACGGGCTGTTTCAGATCAACTTCTTGTGCCTAGTAATGTGCACATACTGGTCCTCCTACGTCCTCCTGTGGCTCCATGGCTCGGGTTTAGTGCTGAATTCACCTCCCATCATGGAGGTTCCGCGGCTTGTTCATGCACTCACCTCCTGAAGGACATCTGGGTTGCTTTCCAGTCTGGGAAGTTATGAATAAGCTGCTGTAAATACCTGCGTGGCGTGCAGGGCGTGCAGACAGACATTCTCAGCGGGGTGAGTAACAAGTAGAGCCATTGCTGGGTCATAGGCTAAGAGCATGTCGAGTTTTGCAAAAGGACACCAAGTGATCCTGCAACGTGGCAGGGCTGCGCTCCCTCCCTCCAGGGATGGTGGTTCCCCGTTGCCCCACAAGCTCCCCAGGCTTGTCAGGGCCTCGCATCTGGGTGTGGGTGTGGCCGGGGAGGAGACAGGCGTCCACCACCGAGCCACGTCCTGACCCTGGGCCTTCTTCCAGGTGTGAAGTGGCTGATTTTTTCTTCACGTGGAAGAAGTTTATTGTGGAAATCTCTAAATCCACCACTAGGAACTTCTTTCTGAAATAACCAAAATCATGTTGTCTTGATGACCTCACTCGAAAGGCAGAGGAGAAGGGGTGGTGGCGGGTGGCCGGAGGGAGCTCAGCCCTCCTCCATGTCGCACAGAGACGCATGAAGGACGTAGACATCGGCCAAAGTAAAAACAGAAATAGTGCAATGGAGCCAACAGAGGTTCTGCTGTGGCTCTTTGTAGAAGCTTCTGCTCCCGAACGTCATTTTGAGGAAAAGCGCAACTCCTGTTATGAGAAGTAGTCGAGGGCTTGCACCGGCTGGGATGGCTGGAGGCAGTGGTGAGGGCCACACGGGGCTCCATGCCACACCACAGCTGCCAGCTGGGGTCCTCCCCATCCCCATCCCCATTCACAGAAGAGCCCGGCGAGGTCCAGCATCTCTCCCGAGGCCACAGCTGAAAAGTGGGAGCCTCGGGACTGAACCTCGAATTCGTCACCTCGCAGGGCTCCTGGTCCTCTCCACCTCAGAGATGGAAGGTCAGGGAGCTGCCCCAGCTTTCGCTCTGGCCAGGGGTGTGGAACTTCTCCGTCATAACCAGACTGTCCTGGAGGCACCGGAGCTGGGGCCACCGCCCACCGCCGCAGAGGAGATCCCGTCTGGCGGTACCTCTGTGCTCACTTATACCCCAACCCGGGCACCTGTTGCATCCCAATGTAGCCCATAAAACCCGGGCTCTTGAAAGGGACAAGAGAGGCAATGTAATAGCTCAAAATTGAGGGTAGAAAAGAAAAACATCCTCCTAAACTGTGAAAAGGAAAAACAGATTTAGAGCTTTTATTTAGAACTTCTCAGCCCTGAGTATGGGGATAAGAGACAACCCTTGGGTCAAATCTCTGCTCACTGCCTTCACTGCTAAGATCGGACTGCTTCCGGTTCTGATCTGGGACATGATATATTCTGTGAAGTGACCAAATTCTGCTGGGCCTACATCTCCCTATAAAAAAACAGGTCAAGAAGCAGGCTGATGGGTAAACGTTGACTTGCCACCTCCTCGCGCATTCAACAGTGGTGGGTTTACTGAGCATCTATTTTGTGAGAGTCACTTGGGACCTCAGTTTTCCTCGCTCCCAGCATAGCCCCTCACTTTCCCTGGCCTGGCTTGGAAGGCTCAGATGGAGCACAAAGCCCTCCTGAAGAAAGCCTGTTGGCAGGCTACTGGGGGCTTCCTCGGCTCACAGGAAGACCCTGCAACCTTTCAGCCAGCCTGCCTGCCGAGGGGGCTGATCAGAGGTGAGCAGCCAGCAGTCTCCTCCCTGCCAAGGGTTCCCTGGAGTCATGAGCAGAACATCAGGGTAAGACCGGCAGGTGGCAAGAATTATGCCTCTCAGGAACAGTCAGAACTGTCAAGAATGCATGAAATCAGCGGGCACATTGTGAACGCCAGAGCTCGGCTTTGCCCGATCTGCAATTGTGCAGAAATCACAAACTGCGTTAGAGTAGATAATAAGAACCAAGCGGTGAGCTGCAGCCCACGTGGGGTGCTGCCTTGCCCCTGCACCGGCACAGCCCACCCTGCCTCATCCTCCTGCCTCTCGCCTTGAAGCTGACTATGGCCTTTGTGTCGTCCAGCCACAGGAAGAAGGCGGGTGGGCGAGGAGGTTGCAGCTGGAAGGTGGTGAGGAGATGCTTACGTTGCCCAGGAATGCCTGTGCTGTGGATTTTAAATGGAAAGTGCTGCGAAAGGAGGATGTGTGTAGTCGGTTGGTTTGTTCGTTTCTCTCTTTCTTTGGTATCGGAAGTTTGCACCTATGGTACTTGACCACTGAGGTACAGCCTCAGCCCTATTTACTTATTTATTGGTGCTGGGGAACGAACCTGGGTGCTTAACCACTGAGCCAGATCCTCGGCCTTTCTTAATATTTTATTTACAGACAGGGCCTCGCGGAGTTGCTTAGCCTCCCTGCATTGCCCAGGCTGGCTTTGCACTCGTGATCCTGCTGCCTCAGTCTCCAGAGCTGCTGGGAGTTCAGGCATGCGCCACCGTGCCTGGCTTTATTTTGTATTTTGAGGAATGATCTTGATAAGTTGCTGAGGGTGTTACAAAGTTGCTGAAGCTGCCCTTGAACATGAGGCTAGCCTTGAACATGCGATCCTCCTTCCTCAGAGATATAGGTGGTAACCACTGCCACCTGGCTTCAGGTCTCTTTTAATTCATTTTTTTTTTTCCTGTGCTGGGGGTTGAACTCAGTCTTATGAATGCTGAGCATCTCCTCTATCCCTGAGCTACATCCTCAAGCCCTAGGTGTCTTTCTTTGGTGCCGGGGAGTGAACCCAGGGGCACTTAACCGCTGATCCACATCCCCAGCCCTTTTTATATTTTATTTTGAGACAGAGTCTTGCTAAGTTGCTGAGGCTGGCTTTGAACTTGCAATGCTCCTGCCTCAGCCTCCCAAGCCTCTGAGATTACAGGTGTGCGTCACCACCCCTGGCAAAAGTGACAGGTTTTTCAGTTACTGTGGAAATACCAAGTTTCGTTTTTAACCAAAAGAACTTATGAATGAAAGAATTCTTAAAGAATGAAATTGAGTTGAAAATAGCATGGCTCTGTGTGTAAACAGGGCAGAAACCACAGCGGTGGCATCTTAGGGAGGGGAACTCAGGGACACTGCCCAGATGGAGCCTGCAAGGAGCCCCTCCCGCCACCAATTCTTTCTGTGGTGGCCGGTGGTGCGTGAAGCCCAGCATCCCACACTGTGATCAGGCATGCGACCGTATCGGTTCAGTTCGTAAGAACGTCCAAGGTCCTCCTCTGTTACTAAAAAAAAAATTGTTGTGGTAGTAAATACATAACATAATATTTGCCACTTCAAGCATTCGAAGTGTGCCCTTCAATGGAACTAAGCTCGTGGACAGTGCTGTGCAGCCATCGAGAAAACCTGATTTCAAAAGATTTTATCACCCTGACAGGAAGTCTGTCCCCGAAGCACCACATCCCCTTCCTCCCGCCGCCTCCTTGAGGCCTTCCTGTGGTGCCAGTGACCTGTGGCCGTAGCCTCTATTCCTGGCATTGCACACAAGTGGGGTCGGGCCCTGCTTGCCCTTCTGCCCAGGCAGGCCTCAAACCCCGGGCTCTGGCCGTCCCCTGCATCGGCCTCCTGCATGGCTGGGACTGTGCCTGGCGCTTTTCATCTTTTCTGTTCTTGTTTTACTCTGGTGCTGAGGGTGGAGGAGGCCTGGAGCCCCGCGTCACTCGGCCTGAGAGTTTCCAAGGTCAGCCACGTCGTAGCCCAGCGGCTGGCCATTCTTCCTTGGGCTGATGAATATTCCCCTGTGACTGTGCCACGCTTTGCTTACCAACTCCCTGGTGACCGACACTCTGTTGTTTCCCCTCGGGCTTGTACATGATGCTGCCGTGTGACGTGCAGGGGCCTCGCCAGCCCTCCTTTTCTATCCTTTGGGTGGAGACCTACAAGGGCATCTCTGTGTCCCGGGGTGACTCCATGCTTAACTTCCGAGGACCCAACTGTCTCGCACGGCGACTGGATGCTATACAGCCCCCAGTCACACGCGGGGTCCCCCTGCAGCACGTCCTCACCCATGCTTGTTATTTTCCTTTAAAAAAAAAAAAAAATTGCAACCTAATGCCACCAGCCAGCAACTCGGGAGGCTGAGGCAGGAGGATCTCCAGTTCAGAGCCAGCCTCACCAACGTAGCGAGGCCCTAAGCAACTTAGGGAGACCCCATTTCAAAACAAATAAAAAGGGCCAGAGATGTGGCTCAGTGGTTCAGTGCCCCTGGGTTCAAGCCCCAGTACCCACCCCCCAAAACTGTGACCATCCTAGCGTGTGTGAAGGGGGACTTCATAGATTCAGTTTGCATTTGCCTGGTGACTGATGGTGCGGAGCATCTTTTCATGTGCTTATTGCCCATTTGAATATTTTCTGGGGAGAAATGTCTGTGGTGTGTCGTTTGGCTCGGTTTTGCAGTGCTGGGGACAAACCCAGGGCCTCTCCTGTGCTGGGCAAACGCTGTGCCCCTGAGCCACCAACCAGCCCTCTCCCACCTTTCAGTTCGGTTGTTTGTGTTGTGAGCTTTCGGGCTTCTTTCCAGAGTCGGCGCTGAAGCCTTATCAGATACCTGATTTGCAAGTTTCCTGCTGTTCGATAGGTTGTCTTTTTACTTTCTTGAAACATCATTTAATACACAAAGATTTTAAGTTTTGAATTCCAATTTATTTTTTCTTATATCGCTCACTCTTCTGATGTCATATCTAGGAGTCCATAGCCAAGTCCAAGGTCACGAGGATTTTTTTCCCATGTTTTCTACCGAGAGTTTTATAGTTTTTCAGTACTGTTTCTCAACACATCCTTGTCATCCTCCCGCCCAGTACTAAGACCAACAACCCCCCTCGGTTGCTGTCACTTCCATATGTCCTCCTTACCAGACTCCAGAAGTCTCCGGCTTCCCACGAAGCTCCTGCAGCCTGTGATCTGCTGAGGCCCCAGGACTGGTGATCACACAGCCCCATCACCGGGACAGAAAACCCCTGCTTCCCTCTACTGAGGCCATTCTAGGTTGGTTTGTTGGTGGCACTAGGGATCGAACTACCCGAGTCACATTCTCAGCTCTTCTATTTTTTTTTTTTTTTTTTTGGGTGCTGGGGATCGAACCCAGGACTTTGTGCTTGCAAGGCAAGCACTCTACCGACTGAGCTACCTCCCCAGCCCGCTCTGCTATTTTTTGAGACAGTGTCTAGATAGGTTTCTCAGGTTGGCCTCGAACTTGTGACCTCCTGCCTCAGCCTCCTGAGCCTGGAATTACAGGGGTGTGCCTGTGCTCCCAGGTGAAGTTTTTCCCTCTCTTTCTCTCTCTATATGTGTGTATAAATATAACTCCACCATGAAACCTACACTATATTCATTTTTGTTAATTATGTCCATGTATACATTTATATATACAATATATACAGTTATATATATATATACAATAACAACAAGTGAGATAGATATGGGGCCGGGCTCCATAGTAAAGCGCTTGCCTAACGTGTGAGGCACTGAGTTCGAGTCTCAGCGCCACATATAAATAAAATAAAGGTCCATTGACTACTAAAACATATTTTTAAAAATGAATAGATATGACTATGAATATATATTCATACTCGCAGTTTTTATTTCCATTTTTTTAAAAGAACGGTTGATTTGCTCATTAATCGTATTGAACTCCATTTTTTCCCCTGTGGTACTGGGAGTCGGACCCAGGGCCTCCTGCAGGCCAGGCAGGAGGCCACATCCCCCGCCCGGGAGCTTTTAAGTGGCTCGAGTGCCCAGGGACGGAATCTTGGACAGATCTGTCCTCAAGGTCTCTATTTGACAGGATTCACTGAAACTGGCCCAGAAAAGCCCTTTCTACCACGTCCACCATAGAAGTCAACATCAAGATCAAAACCTGCTGGGCACGGGCGCTCACCTGGGATCCCAGCGCCCAGGGAGCTGAGGCAGAGGGCTGTGAGTTCAAAGCCAGTCTGGGCAACTTCGTGAGACCCTGTCTCTAAAGAACTAGGAACAGACTGCACAGAGAAGTGACCCCAGGCCCGGGCTCCAAGCCAGGCGGCTGGGCTGAAATCCAAGCTCAGTCCCTTACCAGTCAGAATCCTCCATCTCTCGCCTCCCTGACCTGTGTAAGTGGAGGTAACAGCGGCACCCGCCTCTCGGGCTGTGAGGATCCCGGGAAGTCGTTCATATCAAGCATTTAGAACAGTCTGGTGCATGGAAAGTTCTGGAGAGTCAGCCCACACCATAGTGGAATTCCTTAAAATGAGATTCACCCACCCCCCGGGGCCTGTTTGGTTCCACCACCCTCTGACCTCTCCAGGTGCCGGTGCTGACTTGGAGGATGCTCGTGGGTGTTGGGGCCTCTTCCTCTTTTTGTCGCCAAGGGGAAAAAAAAAATAGATCGCTTAGCTCAAGTCTTTTTATTTTTTCCCAAATACTCTGAGAGCGAAAGTAATAAAGTATCCAACAGGCCCATTTGAACAAAGACGAGGTATAATTTGCATGATAAAGATATATTTCCATTTATAAAGTTCATCAGCAGAATTAATGACAGATAAAGGGAAGATCCAATTAAAGTTCCCCATCCATTAACCACCCTGCTTCACTCAGGGCAGGAATTTTAGAAGGGGAGGCTGAAGTTGGAAATGATTTAAATATTAAGGTGGGTGGCATTCAAAAGGACGTGAAGCGATCGTATTAGAATTCAAGGAAAAGCGATTCGGCTCGATTGTGTCAGCGTGGCAGACGCATTTCCCCCCATCCTGGCTCCACCGGGTTTTTCTTGTACATCCAAATGAGCTGTCAAGAACTGATGGGCATCATCGTAATCAAAGAAAACAAGTTTGCCCTTTAAAGCAAAAGAGGTAATTTGGCTGAAAGCAAATTGGAAACATTTCCTGTAATGTCGCATTTCCAGCCGCGGTCTCGGAAGAATCCCAGCGTTCTGATTTATGCCTGAGAGCTTTGGAGGAGAGTGTTCCTTCAACGCTGCGGGGGCAGAGGTCCTTCATCCTTGGAGAGCCCACGGCTACCCGAGGGGTCTCAGAGGGGCTGAGGACGTTGGCTGGAGAGCAGGAAGTGGGTAAGGAAGGGGTACAGGTGACATGCCGCCCTTGGCCTCCCTCCGCAGCTCCCGAGCAGCCTTCCGACCTCAGGTCCCTCTGCTAGTCAAGGAGCCAAGTGTCCCCAGCCCCTTGCAGGCCACTCTGTGTCTTTTTTTTTCTTTTCTTTTGGTACCAGGGATTGAACTCAGGGGCACTTGACCTCTGAGCCACATCCACAGCCCCTATTATATTTTATTTAGAGACAGAGTCTCACTGAGTTGCTTAGGGCCTCACTTTTGCTGAGGCTGGCTTTGAACACTTGATCCTCCTGCCTCAGCCTCCTGAGCCGCTGGGATGACAGGTGTACGCCACCGCGCCCAGCTGTGTGTTTTCTTGATTCCCTTCTCCTCTCTCTATTTACTCTTTGGTTTGATGACTTGAAGATGACCTTTGGTGGCTCCAAACATCACTTCTCTCTGGCACTTACACCTTCATCCCCAGAGCCTCTGATCATGTGTGGTTGGACCCAGGGCCCTGCCCTTAGTGGCCAATGGTATTTTATCAACTAGGTGTCTTTGATCACAACTAACAGAAACTGGCCCTGGCTAAGCAAAATGCTGAGCCAGGCCGCAGCAAGGACAGCAGGCAGGAAGTTCTGGGGGTCTTGGTAGCAGGAGCTTCAGAAGCAGCCCTGAGGCGTCAGCTCCCAGTATTTCTAATCAGAATTCGGGATCCTAACAGAGCTGGCAGGGCCCTTTGATTGACAGCCCACCAACACTGCTGTATCAGCTTCTTGTCACGCTGATAAAATGTTTAACAGTTTATGAGGAGGGAAGGTTTATTTTGGCTTGTGGGTTCAGGGACATCAGTCCATGGCTGGTTGGCTGGGTGGCCTCAGGCCTGGGGCACAGCAGGACCTCATGGCCGAAGCACTTGATGGAGGAAATTGCTCACCTCATGGTGGCCAGGAAGCAAGAGAGAGACCAGGTGTGAAGCCCATGCCTGCAATCCCAGGGACCCAGGAGGCCTAAGCAGGAGGATCGCAAATCAAGGCCAGCCTGGGCAACTTAGAGAGGCCCTCGTCAACTTAGTGAGACCTTGTCTCAGAATAAAATATAAAAAAGGACTGGGGCTGGGGTTCAGTGGTGAAGCACCCCTGGGTTTAATCCCCAGGACCAGAAAGAGAGGGGGGGGGCAGGTCCAGTATCCCCCTCTAGGGGGGCCTGACACCCTCAGGGATCTAACTTCCTCCCACCAGGCTCCACCTCATAAAATCCCACTCCTCCCAAGGCTCCCATAGGCTGGGACCAAGCCCACAGCATGTGGGACTCGGGGACATTTCTGCAAATCACAGCAACTGTACACAAACGAGAGAGGACACGTTCCTCCAGGGAAAGCGGGGCGCGTCCACGACCTAGATCAGGGAAGGGATCATTGCCCTGACATCGTGCCACCATCCACTCCACTGGGCAGCTGGGACCCCAGCCCTGAGACGCCTGCTTCCTCCCCGCCAATCCTCCCGTTCTCAAGGGCCACACCTTCAAAGTCACCCAAATTCAAAACTCCTTCTCGCTCATCAAGTCCTAGTCTTTTTAAAAAATTATTTATATATATATATATATATATTAGTTGTTAATGGACCTTTATCTTATTTATTTATATGCGGTGCTGAGAATCGAACCCAGTGCCTCACACATGCCAGGCAAGCGCTACACCACTGAGCCGCCCGCCCCCCCGCCCCGAGTGATCCTTTCCTTAAAACATCTCTCACATCCATAGGCAGAGTATGGAAATAAGCATCACCCGGTGACCCCTGAAGGGTAGAAGCAGATCTCTTCCCGAGGTGGTGGCCAGGGTTTTAGTCACCGTCAAGGTGGAGGAAGCTCTTACTTCACTGGAGCTTATGTCGTAGGAGAGAGAAAAGAGAGTGAACGAGTCCACACCGAGACCCCAATGGCGACCCTCAGCCTGGAGGGCGAGTCAGTGGGCAGGGGGAAGGGCGAGGAGAGCAGCTGGCGTGGGGTGTCCTCGTCGGTGGCCACTGGATGGGGGTGTCAGCAGTCCACCACGTCCTGGACCTGGGGTTACACCACACTTACCGAGCCCTCTTGTCTAGGACTTGTGTAGGAAGTGACCCACGACCCTGAGGATCCCCGTTTTACAGCTGAGGGAGCCCAGGTCCCCAAGCAAGGACCTGAGTCCATGTTTCATTCAGGCTCGCTAGAGGAACAGAGTCAACACGAGGGATGATTATAAAGGGGGTTTAGTAGATGGGCTCACACGACCAGAAGCTGGACAGTGCACATGGCCGTCTGCAGCTGGAGAGCTGGGGGAACCAGCAGCTGCGCGGTCAGAGGCGGAAGCCCCAGAACAAGAGGGGTCAGCAGTGCTACCTAGTCCAAGACCAAGGAAACTCCCTGGAGGACCACGGCAGCGTCCACTTTGGAAGAGTGACGAAGCAAGAGTCCATATCCTCAGGCCACCACAGCAGCATCAGGAACCTGGCAAGAAGAATGGAGGGCTGGGCTGGGGCTCGGTGGTGCACGCTTGCCTGGCACGTGCGAGGCACTGGGTTTGATCCTCAGCACTGCATAGAGAGACATAAAATTTTAAAAAAAGATCCATTGACAACTAAAAAAGTTGAAAAGAGCCGAGCTTGCATCTGCTGCTGCTTCCTTGTCCTTCCAACCTTTAGTGCAGCCAAGCCTCCATCCTATTGGGTGGTGCCGCCCAGGCTTGGGGAGGGTCTCCAGCTCACCATCCCACATGCCAGTCATTCCTAGACACGCCCTCAGGGCACAACCAGAGGCCTCTTAATCATCGCCCTCTCTTCATCCAGTCAAGTTGACCGTTCAGACTGACCATATGGCCACGTATGGCTGATCCAGGGCTCCCGAGCTTGCTGCGCCCGTGCTGTGGGGGAACGATAGACCAGAGCTGCGGATGGCCACCCTGGGTTTTCTGAAATGGTCTTTTAAAGAAGCCCTTTCTTTTGTAGTCATTGCAAAGCTGGTACAGACAGATCCTGCGTGCCCTTCCCCAGGTCCAGGGACGTCCCACACAAATGCAGTCTGTGGTTCGTCTAGGAAATCAGCGTGGGCACCATGCTGCTGACTCTGCCATGAACTTGGCTTCTCTGGTTGTTCCAGAGAAATGTCCTTTCTCCCTACCAGGATCCAGCATTGCATTTTTAGTGAAGCTGGTTTTTAATTGTGTTTGGAAGCTGTCCTTCACCGCCCGCCTGCCCCAGCCCAGCAGCTTTTTAAATCCACACTCAAACTCTTTGGAATGGTGCTGGTCCTGGTCCACGTACCCTGGGCCCCACTGTTTGTTCTGTGGCCAGTCCTGTGTGGTCTTCACAGCTGATCCCTGCAGGACGCGTGGCCCGGGCTCCCTTGTCTGTGGGTTTCCCTCTGGTTTGGGCCCAGGGGAGACCCTGGGGTCAGAGCAGGAGGCAGGAGGAGGGGAGGAGCTGGTGCTTCTCACCCCTCCCCCTCAGCTGCCCGGCCTGCGAGCTGATGGCCGTGGTTTGAGCTTCCCTGGTGACCTGTGTCCCCCACTCACCCCTCCCAAGGCGATGGATGGCTTCCTCTTCCCGGGGTGGCCTTGCCACTCTGTACCACCATGAAACCTTCCCTGTATTTAATCCTCACAACAGGGTCTGTTTTCCCAGTGCTCCTGCGTGTCCACCCTGGTGGCCCAAACCTGTCACAAAGCTTCCGTGGGAAAGCGCAAGCACCCCCTGAGCTCCCGGGCCACAGGCCAGCACAGCACTGAACGCCCCCCTTGCCTTGCAGGACTGCAGACCCAGGAGAAGCACAAGGCCCGGATGGCCTCCCGAAGCCTCGGTCTCCTAGGGCCGATGGAGGCCGGGAGGCCTGGCCAGGAGATGGCCTCCGGCGTCCGCGCCGCGACCCCTCTCTACCAAGGCACTTCCCTGATCAAGATGCCACTGAAGACGGAGACGTGGCAGCAGCCGGGCAACCTGCCGAAGCCGCCCGTCCCCTCCAAGTCCAAGCTCAGCACCATCGAGGCCAAGCGGATCATGTCGGTCCTGGACGAGGCCATCTACAAGGTGGAGCTGGTGACCCTGCTGTCCTACGCCATGGCCCATCCCGAGGCCCTGGAGGGGCTGCCAGGCGAGGACGTGGCGAGGACGGTGGCAGAGCACGAGGACCTGTGCCAGACCCTGCTGGAGACCATCAGCGACCTACAGGAGAAGGAGCGGCTGGTGCAGGCCGAGGAGGCGGCAGACGAGCCCTGGTTCCAGGACTGCCTGGCGGCCATCGCGCAGCACAGGGCCAGCCTGCGGCCGCAAATGCAGCAGGTCAGAGACTCCACCCGGAACGTGCTGCGCCTGCTGCTGGGCAGCCCCCGGCCGCCAGCGGCTGCTGCCGCAGGCGCTGGGCAGGAGTGCCGCGGCCCAGCGCTTCATCCGGTGCCTGGAGGAGCTGCGGGGTTTCCTGTTCGAGCGGCTTCTCACCAGCCCCATGGAGGCCAGGGATCGGGCCCAGTTCATCCTGGACATCAGCCGGCGCAACCGGAGGAACCAAGAGGTCATTGACGCTCTGGAGCAGGAGCTGGCCGTGCGGGTGAGAAAACCGGGACTCCGAGGTACTGCGCCAGAGCCGCGCACGTGGCTGCTGGGGTCCTCCTGGGTGACGAGTAGCTTCCCACTCGCTCCCTCCCCGATGGTGCTCCTGAGGTGGCCTGTCTGCGCACCAGCCCTCAGGGCTCCAGCCTGCCAGGGTCGGGGGAGAGGGCGGGCGTGGAAGGACCCCTTGGTCACAGTTCTGAAGGAAGTGACTCGGGGGAACGAGAGCCAGGCCACAGGGGACATGGAAGTGGGGACCTGCAGAAGGAGTGGAGGCGGACCCGGCCTGTGGGGCGAGGAAGCTCGTCCGGCCAGGTGGGGGGGTGTCTGCAGGGGAAGCGTCAGCCGGGACCTGAGGCTTTGTGGCCACATGTCCCTGCTGCCACTGTTCAGCCCTGCTGGCCATTACGTGTGAAAGCAGCCCTAAGCAGCATGTTCCAATAAAAACTTTATTCAGTCTCAGGTGCGGACGGTTTGGGCCCGCAGGCCCACTGCTGAGCCAGATCCAGGTGAGAGGTGTGCAGATCGCGTGAGGTGGGACTCAGCCTGCCGGCTCCGAAACCCAGCCAGCCAGGGAGCAGGAGGGAGGGGACCCAGGAGGGCCCAGAGAGAGGAAGGCAGGTGTCACACAGGTCCCTGGTGGCCCAGCAGAGGATTCGTCCTTCAGGCAAGGGCAGGGCAAGGGAAGCTCTAGAAGGGTCAGAAGGGAAGTGGGAGCTGGCCCCAAACCCAGTGCCAACACTTCCCCGGACGCACGCTGTGCCTCACACATGGTTTTTCCCCAGAGCTTCTGTGGAGATCACCTACGAGGTGATGACTTGGCTGCTGTGACAGACACCAGAGCAACGGTGGCCTAGCTGAGTTGGACACAAGTCCTTCTCTGTCATAGAGCTGGGCCAGCATGGCGGCCTGCATCCTGGCTCCTCTGCTATTGCCACAGGGGCCTCGGTCACTCCATTTTCCCCAGGGATCCGGCCAGCAGGGAGGAGTGGTGGGCAGCTGTCCTGCCCTGGAGTTGCAGATAGTGCTCCTGCTTAGGCCTTGGCCACTTCGGCACACCGCCTCCAGGGAGGCAGATGGGTGGCAGGGAGCCCGGGTGCACAGACGCCTCCACCGTGGGCAGCAGCTCACGCCCCGCTGGCTCAGCGGATCGGTCCTCAGGGCGTTCAAGTGCACCACGTCCCCGTGAGAAGCAGGGCCTGTCTCCTTCGGCTGCCACTGAGCCTGGCACAAAAGAGCCGGGTGTGGGGTGGGGTGGAGGAGGGCCCAGCAGTGCCCGGTCAGGGTGGGCAGGCCGGCAGAGGGAACCATCCAGGGACAGGCAGGGCCGTGGGAAGCTTTGCCGCCATCCAGGTCCGAACCAGCTGGGATTTTCCAGTTGGCCTGTTCTGGTGTCAAATGCCATTTTCCAGATGGGCGAATGTCTCCGTGTCATCGAGTATATCGGACAGGGTCATCGAGGGGACAGTGTCAGTCAATGTGTCGTGGGGATTCTGCAAGAGAAGCCCTGGCTGCCGATGACGCAGCCCCACCTGGAAGCCCCACTGGCTCACAAAGCCGTGTCACCTGCCCGGTGCCCGGGGGTCAGCCACGCGCTGCCAGCACACACAGTCACCTGAGGGTCCCCAGGGGAACCTGGCGTTCGTGGAAAGCCTTGGCAGCGTGTGCACAGGGTGCCAGCCTCGACCAGCACAGGCCTGGCCTGGGGAGCCCGGCCGCAGTCCCTGCCTCACCAGTGGGACCTCCCCCCGTGCCTGGCTGGAGCGTCCTGCCGCCCCAGAGCTGTCTGGTGGCCTCCTTAGGGCAGGCCCCCCTAAGAAGTGGAAGGTGGTGGCCAAGAACATGGGCTCTGGATCAGACACACCCGGCTTCCCATCCAGCTGGGGTGCCGCAGGCAGAGTGCGGGCCTGCGTGCGTGGGGCCCTGGGTCGGATCCCAGCACCCCAAAAATAAACTTGGAAACAAAACTAGTCTTTGCTTGGCTGGGGATCCCGGCAGACCACTCTACCTCCAGAGCCTGTGGTCCCCACCTGTCATTGACTGACCCTGTCCCTGCCCCCAGTGGGTGGAGGCAGGACTGTGCAAGGCAGGTGTGCCTGGGCCTAAGGCACGGCGGCCATCCTGCAATGGCTGGTGACCGCGTGGGTGCTCATGCCGTGCTTCCGTCCTGCCAGGTGGAGAAGGAGAACTTTGTGATCCAAGAACTGAAGAACCACCTGCACCAGGTGCTCAAGTTCTCGGAGAACAGCCTCCTGCGCACGAAGCAGGAGGCAGAGAGGCAGCAGAAGGCCGACTTCCGGGCGTCGCAGGCCAGGCTGGCCAAGATCCAGCAGGAGATACTGGCGCTTCGCTCACAGTACCACAACCTGGTCATGGAGAACCGGGAGGCCGAGCAGGCGCTGAGGAAGGTGCCTGGGAGCGGGGAGGACCCTGGGGCTGCAGAGTGCCCGGCAGTGCAGGGCTGGCCCAAGAGGGGAGGGCACAGGAGCCGGGAGAGCCCGAGGTGCCCAAGGAGGCGGGAGGGGCACAGGCAGGCTGGCCCTGGACGTGCCAGCTTTGTGACCTCGGGAAGGTTCCTCAACTCCTCTGCCCCCAAGGGATCATGGCCTGCCTGCTGGATGTCATGCAAGGGACAGCAGCACAGGGACCTCAGGCAAAGTGAACTGAAGTCCCCCGAACCTGTTTCCCAGCCCGACAGTGGCAATGTAAGCTCAGTTGTCATGAGACTCCCAGGAGCAGATGGAGGGCTGGGTGAGTAGGTGTTGAGTAAACATCGTCCCTTCACTCACCTTCCCTGCCCACTTGCCAGGCCAGGCCTAGCTCCCAGCTTCCCACTGTCCTTATGAGGGACCCTTTTGAATATAGTCTCCTTTGGTGTCACAGCTCTCTTGAGCATCTGATGAAGCCATGGGCTTCTCTCCAGAGGAAAGACCTTGACACAGTACTCACATGGTGGACGGCTAGGGGGTCACAGGACCCCAGAGCCAGGCAGCCGAGCCGCTCAAGGTGAGGACTCTGGCTCTGGAGGACCAGGGAGTTTATTCGTTTTTAATCGAGGTGAAATTCACGTAGTGTGAACTTAACCAGGGCCTGCCTGGGAGGCCGAGATAGAGGACTCAAGTTCAAGGCCACAGGAGATAAAAAGGGCCGGGCTGTGGCTCAGAGGGATAGCACCACCTGGTCCAAGCCCCAGAACCAAAGTAACAAAACAAAATAACAACCCATGTTCCAGCGGCCATTCACGTTGACGTCCCTGCCTTCACCCACCTCCACGTCCAGTGTCGCCCCCGGAGGAAGCCCGTCACCTCAGCCCGCCCGGCCCTCCGCCACTCACCTGCTTCTGCTTCTGGGGTTTACTTATCCTGACACACTGGCTTCTGTCACTCAGCTTCGGGTCCTCAAGGTAGCACGTGGTCCAGGTGTCCGCACCTTGTTTCTTCTTCTGGCTGAAAACGTTCTATGATCCTCTAACACCTAAATCCACCCTGCGGCTTCCCCTCTCCCTTATACTAAAATCCAAGGCTTGCTGCCGCTCCTTCAGCGACACTCGGATGTCATCAGAACCTCCCATCCTGGCCACTGCACTCTGGCCATGCAGGCTCAGTCCATCTGAAACACCTCAAGACGGTTCCCACCTCAGGGCCTTTGCACCTGCTGCCCCCTGCCTAGAGCTTCCTTGGAGCCACACTGCGACTCGGCCACCCACTAGCTCTGTCCCAATAGGGGCAAGTGAGTTAGTATGTCTGAGCCTCAGTTCCTCACCTGTGAAATGGAGGGAAAAGCCTGCTTGAGCAGATTCAGCAGGCGAGACAGGGAAAGCACGGGCCACAGGCCCTGTGGATGTACAGTGCTCAGTGCTGTCCCTCTTGATATTGTCCCATCAAACCATGACTTTGAATTGTTTGTTTTTCAGAAAAAATATAAAGTGGAGACAGAAATTGAGAACTGGATCCAAAAATATGACATGGAGATGGGTGAAAAGCAGGTATTTGTCACTAAGTCTCTTCCAGTGCTTTTCCCAAGCCAGATCCTTGAGGAATAGCAATGGGAAGAGGAGGTCCAGGGGTCTCAAGGGCATCCGGGCTGGGAAAGAGGCCAGAGGGGGAAGGCCTGGGGCTGCGGCCCCCAAGGGAAGTGCCCAAGCCTGGGGCGGCGAGCCTGGCGCGCCCAGTGACCACACCCCACGCTGCACCGTGGGAGCCCGCTCACCTGCAGACAGACACAAGTCCTCACTCAGCCAACTCCACTGAGCGTCGGATGTGCCAGGTGCTGGGATTCAGCAGTGAGAAAGTCCCAATTGTCACCAGCTGAGTGACCTGAAGCAAGGACTTGACTTTTCTGAGCTGTTTCTGCATTTGATCAAGAGGCATTGATGGCTGTCTTGGGGACCATGGAGGGGATTCAGGCCCCAGAACAGGGTCTGCAGGGAGTACTTGGGGAGTGGTAGCCTACAATTGGGGTATCCCAAGCACCCCCCCCCACTCGGGATAACATCAGTGGCCCTGGGGACCAGGGAGGGCTGGGAGGCAACATCTGCCCCCGTGGCTCAAAGCCAGCTATGCTGTCAGGAAAACAGTCAGGGCTCTTCCTTCCGTCTGACCAGTGCCCGGGGAGGGGGCGCCTGGCCACCAGAGAGCTGTTATTCGATCCTAGTGAGGGTCATGTGGCTGGGGGTCGCTCAGTGGGAGAGTACCTGCTGGCATCGTCCCTCCCCAGCAATCGTGAAACCAACCAACCAAAATGGTGCAATAAGGGACATGGGATCCTTGTGCCAGGGACCTGGGTGACAAGGTCTCCTAGCCTTGTCCTCTGGAAATGCTGCTCTCCGGGTAGATGCTTGGCGAATGGTCCTAGAAGGAAGGAGGGAGAGAGGGGGGGAGAGAGGCGTCCGCTACAGCAGGAGGGCTGTGCCCACCTCTGTCCCCCAGGATGAGTATGAGGACCTGGACATCATCCACAAGGAGGAGAAGCTGCAGCTGGAGGAGCTGAAGCTGAGGCACGTGGTGCTGGTGGAGGAGTTCTCTCAGATCCTGGCCGAACGGGAGGTCAACGCAAAGAAGAGGATGGAGGCCGAGCGGGAGATGATGCACATGTCAGTGGGCCGCCACGCTCATCCAGGCGGTGTGGAAGGGCTACTGGTCGCATGTCAGGTCCAAGAGGAAGAAGCGGGGCAAGGGCAAGGGCAAGGGCAAGGGCAAAGGCAAGGACAAGGACAAGGGCAAGGGCAAGGACAAGGGCAAGGGCAAAGGCAAGGGCAAGGGCAAGGGCAAGGGCAAGTAGTGAGCCTGCCCCCAGATCTGGCCAGCCTGCGCTGCAGACCGCCATTCCTGGTTGATTTTTTTAAACTTTAAAAAAAAGGTTTTTTTTAAAAAGCCATGTCCAAAGGAGTATCCTACAATAAAGCCGTCTTACTCAGCTGTGGCCTGGGCACTGCCTGTGGGTACCTCAGGCAGCGGCTCTAAGCAGGGCACAGCTAGGAGTCCGTTCACGTAGCCAATCCCTCCTTCAGCCCCATCCCGGCCTGGAAGCTGCCAGGGCTGTGGCAGACAATCACCCACCTGGGGGTTTGGGTCACAGCTGGCCGGCTCTCCAGCTCCCCAGCTCTCCCCTCCAGCCTGTGAAGCTAAAGGTGTGGGTGGTGTAAACCTGCAGCTTTGGCCCCCAGGAAGCTGAACACATTGGGAGTTATCACACAGAAACCCGCAGCTTTCTAGAACATTCCATCATCCAAAATCTCAGGTCTGCAAGTCTTTTAGAGTGGCAGTCCCCACGCAGGTGGCAGAGACAGCAGGCAGCCCATCCACGAGTCCCGTCACCTTCCAGACAACAGGCCTGGTGCTGGCCGCTAACTGGTGTGGATGGCAGTACAGTAAAGGAGATGTTCTAGCCCTGGCCGGTTTAAAACAGGACAGGGAGCACAGGGAGGCGCGGGTGTCGCAAGAGAAGCCAGAGGGGGCGTGATT